>NC_133529.1:83809100-84112130 GCF_048544455.1 Silene latifolia
GGATTGGATGCTATGATACGCCCTTGAAGTGTTACCATTGCGAGAAGCCCGGACATCTCATCAAGGATTGCCCCGAGAAGAAGATTACTCCTCCTCTCCCTCATGCTCCGGAAGCCGAGCCAAGAAGAGTCATTCTTGTTGAGAATCAAGTTGGAACCGTCGTTCCTCCCGACACCGTTATGGGTATGTTTTCTATCCTTGATCCACCTTTCCTTACTTTTATCCCGTGATGCTCATCCTTCCTTTCTAAACTCTCTTTTACTTTACCTTGGAAACAAGTTTGGTGACTACCCGACTTATCCTTCGTTTTTGTTTCTCCTTCCATAACATATTGCATATGGATCTCTTTCTCTTGAAGGATGTCTTTGCCGTCTCGAAGATACCTTCCTCTCTTTGAGTGCCTTGTCATATCCCCTTGTCTTTGTGCTTCTATACCTTTCACAACTCTTATCACACATCTCGGGAGTTGTCTTTGTATCTTCTCTCTTTATAAGAGCCATCTTGTACATCTTCACCTTTGTCTTATGGAATGGCAACTTTGGTCGGAAAATTTGGCTTTTGTGGAGTTTGTTTGTGTTTGACCCTTAACCTTAGCTTTGAGAGGTTGTGGTGTTAGAAAGGCTTAGGTAGTGTGATGAGATATGCTTTATGGTTCTTATGCCTACTTCCTTGATAAAGTGAGTATATTTGATTGGTGGATTATGTGTGTTAAGTGCGATTCACCTATGAATTACTAAGGTTAGAGAATTTAGCTTCGTTGTTTATGTTTGGGATTTGAGAGATTTTATAAGTCGAACTTTGTTACTTTAGGAGTAAACATGGGATAAGTCTACGATATGAGCTTGGAAGGAAACCCATTTTTAGATGTTAATGATCCCATATAGATTGGTGATGTGATTTGATATTAGTTGTCCCTTGAGAATTTTGTTGAGAAGTTTTTGTTAATTCATTCTTTTGTTTTTAAAACGTTGAGTTTGTGTCGAGTACTTGAGACAAGAGATGCTGTTATACTTGAGTGGTAGATTTACCTTAGGAAATCCTAATATGTGCTAGGATAGGTGAACGAGGAATCTAACCAATTTATCAACCCTTAAGTGAGCGTTTATTTTACCTTGATCAGTCATAGAGGTGTAATCCTTTAAGAGAGACATGTATATGAGATATGAGATGAATTGCCATCGCCCTCATTTTGGGATTTGGTCGTTTTGTTTTTCCTTGCCTTGAATGCCTCCCTAATTCTAATATCTCTTACTGGTGTTAATTGGTTACCTTTATTATTGACTCCTTTAATCTCACACCTCGTCATGTTCATGTATCCCCTTGAAATTTCCTATCTTTTCCTGACCTAGTTATTACTCTTTGTTTCTTTAGTGGAGTGATGGCGTTGTTGGCTACGTTGTAGAGTGAGTGAGATGCTCTTTGAGGATTCTTTGTGAACCTTTATTTCGTCGAAATTGGATTAGTGGAACTTGAGTAAAGTTGAGTAGGAAAAATTGTATGACAAAGCTATTTACTTTTTGGTTGGTGGTCTTTATGATTTGGGAAATGTGATCATCTATGCTTGTGAATTCGGGTGTGAATAATATTTTGTTTGGAGTGTTAGAATATATATGGAACTTGGGATTATGATCTTTGATTAAGGATTTTACCATAGTGAGAACTCCTAGTGGTCGATAGTTGGTTATGAGTGTAACTCTTTTAGTAGTTCGGATCTTGTCTCGTGGAAATCGTTGGTAAATGGTTTATATTTAAGAGTCATGGAATCACAATTGCGGTGGAGTGCCTTGACCCACGGGGTAGCATAGGAGTAAAGTGTGTAGTATTTTGAGGAAATTCTTGGGAGTTATGTGGTTATGAGTTTTGTGGTTAGAAAGTTTTCGAAACCGTTTAGGATGACATTGTTGTTTGAGATTTGAGTACCTGGCGTTTCCTTGTTGTCTAAATTCCTTCCTTCTTTAAGCATAAGCATTTCCGTTCATACCTCTCTCCCTCGCTTCATCATGCTCCTCCTTTAAATTTGATACTCGTAACCTGTGAAACTCTATCTTTGACATCCTTGTAAATTTGACTTCAATTCTTACCCCTAGGAAGTTCATCATAAGCTCTTTTGTTGGTTAAGTTTGAACCCTCTTAGCGTACCTTGTTTTCATGATATCTAAGTTCTTTTCATTTCGAACTATTTCTAAACATTTCAAGCTACCAGTTTTGATCCATTGTTAAAAGTTTATGTTACTTTTACAAAACCCTACCTATTTTAAAGGTTCGAAAATGGAAATTTGATTTAGTTCTCCTTTTGTTCTATGAGTATAACTTCTTTTTATTGATTTTTAATTGCTAAACCCGAGTTACTTTTAATTTTGCTCAATTTCTAACTAACTTTGATCCATTTATGATTTCTTTGTCAAAGTTTAATATTATATTTTCGGAAATTTGACTCCATTTTGAGTTTAAAACTGAAACCTTTATCTCTAATTTGGCTTTGGCAACAGAAAATTTGAGTGAGTTACCTTTTTCTTTCGATTTTGACGTTGACCGGATGTTAGAATTCGTTATTAGAGACGTTAAATAACTTGTTCTACGCTTGTTGGCGAATGATTTTTGTTTTAAATTTGTCTTTGACTTGGAAAGTTAGCGTTCTTATGTGCACGACAAGAGCAATTTCGTTCCATGAAGGAGACTTACACTTTTGAAAACTCTTCATTAATGTTTTTGAAAGTATTTTTAGATTTTCGATTTATACAAATTATTTGTTTTTGACCATATCTTCGATTTGGAATGTGATGTTCTTGAATGCGCAACGAGAGCACTTCCGTTCCTTTGATGAGAATCTGGTTCTGTCGGAAATTTTATTTGAAACTTTTGAAGGGATTTTGATTCTTACGATAAGTAACCTTTTAATGTTTTGGTTACCGATTTCAAAATTCCGGTTTTATTTTTATATGACTTTTCATTTCTGTTTTCAAGTTTCGAGGACGAAACTTTTTAAAAGATGGGGTGATTGTAACACCCGCAAATTTTCCGTTTTGACATTTATAATTTAATTAACCATCTATTGTCTTATTTATATTTTTAAATTATTTAATTTCATTAATTTCATTTTTTTAAACATGATTTTTATAAATATTATATTTTTAAAGCTTATCTTATACAAAAAGAAATATTTTGGTCGGATAATAATAATAATAATAATAATAATAATAATAATAATAATAATAATAATAATATTTTCCATCTTGAGTTGTAGTGGGCTTGAGACGTAAATTTTAGTTTGTATCGACTCAATCTTGCATGTTGGGCCTAGTATGACCATTGGGGGTCACATACTACCCTTTCCTCCTCATAAAAATCATGAAGGAAACCCTTACTACACCTCCCTTCTCAATTTTTCAGCACTCATCTTCAATAACCATCACCATTGTTACACATTTCTCTTACAAAACTTCAAAACTCCATAACTTGCTCAATTCTTATCCGAATCAAGTGATTTTCGCATCTATCTCTTCCTCTCATCGCCCTCCATCTTTTTAGGTAAGAAAGATACCAACTTTCCTCCATATATGGGGCTGTCGACCCATTTTACACATGGTACCCTTTTTCTAGTTTCGATTCTTAGTCTTAATTTGTGTTTTCTTATGTCTAGGAGAAAGATTAGTTGACCCGGAAGTGGATTCTTACATGTGAGACGATTCCATTAGAGATTGAGAGCTAAAAAGTTAACGGTGATGGGTTACTCGAATTTTATGTTAAAAATTGTGTGGTTTTATGTGGTATTAAACTCATATGAATGTTAAAATTAATATCTTTCATGATTGGCATTAGTTGAAGGTTGAATAACATGCTTGTAATTAAACTCTCATTTGTTTTGGGTGAAAGTTCCATGCTTTATCATTTAAATCCGTAATTGTTGCATATCGTTGATGCGACCATAATTGGCGCATATTTAGCCCCCGAATTACCATTGTTTCTATGCTTTTTAGTGCTTATTTGGGTCATTTCTTATCTTTAGTTCTTTGTTTTGCATATTCTTTGAGATTTTGATCCCTTGGTAGGAAAGGAGTAAGAATCTTGCATTTTCATGGCAAAACGAGGCTAAATGGATCGTATTCAATGACCAAGCATCAAGGAGAGACAAGACTAGAAGGCCTTTGTACATAGCTAAGTAGAAGATCAATGTTGAGAAAGGATCCTTGAGTCCCCAAGGAAATCCCCAAGGATTCTATGAAGAAAAGGGAAGAAAAGAAGAAGGAATGACGCTGTAGAAGAATCCGAACGGATCATCCACGATCCGTCCGTCCGCCCAGCTCAATCCGAGCGTCCTTACCCAGGATCCGCTCGGATCCCCCAGGCCCAATCCGAGCGTCTTCTCGCTTGATCCGCTCGGATCGTCCATGCCCCATCCGTCCGTCTCGACCTCCATCCGCTCGGATCACAAAGACAAGATGGTTTCGTCCTTCAAGTTACAAAATGGAGACGCCCTTCTCTCATTGAATACCGGAGTCTCCTTGCTCAACTTAAAAAGTGTAATTACTAGTTTAGCCCTTAGTTAACCCTAATGCATCCTCCCTAATTTTCACTATAAATACCCCATTAGTCTAATTAGAGGAGCATGTTCTTCTAATAAATAATTAGAGTAGTTAATATCAATCAAATCTCTCTTCAATATTGTAATCAAGTATTAATCAAGTTTTAATCCAAGTTTTAGTTCCTTAATCTCTCTCTTGTTCTTACTTTATTTTGGGTAATTGAAGATTATTTGGGTTATTATTGGGAGATTGACAACCTCTCAATCTAGGATTCAAGTACTTCTATTATTCTTGCTTTATTATTGGAATCATTAGTAGGTATAATCTCTTAATCCCTTTTTAATTATTGCTAATTACTTTCATTTATTCATCATGTTTCATTATGTTAGTATGATTGACAACCTTTCTAGCATGATCAATATGATAATGAGTGAGTAGTCTCTTAGCTAGGGTTTAATGGGTGATTAGGGAAACCAACATGGGGAATGATTCATGCTTAAATCAATATGCTTTCATATCTTATTTGCTTGCTTGTTTTGATCTTAATACATGCACATGTTATGTTTGATGAAATGCTAAGCCTATGAATCCTTGCATTTATTATCATCTACTATCTCTTCAACTTGACTTGTAAGACATAACCCAACTCGAGTCTTGTTAGACCATGCATGTGTTAAGTAGGGAAGATTAAGTCGACTTGTAGGTGTTGTACAATCCAAGAGATTCGGCCCCGGGACCCAAACTTTCCTAGGATTGTAAGATATAACCCAACTCAATCCATCACAACAATAATTGCTTGCTTATAATTTGAGAACATGTTTGTATGATCATATCCCATGAATCCCCTATGAACCCATGACACCCTAGTGCTTTTAATCAATTGTTTACACCCTTATTCTATTTACCTTGTTAGTTTATTTTCATTGCTATTTTAGTTTAGTAACCTTCTACATCAACCCAACTTGTGACACCCCTTGACACCGCTAGTAGCAATAGAAATCTTCGTTTTCAATACCCGTCCCTTGGGATCCGACCTTTACTTGCCTCTTTACTAATTTGTAGAGTTGTTTGTGAAGTATAAATTGTGTTTTGTATCGACCATTGACCAACGACCACAATTGCTTAATTTGTGAACTAAATGGCTCCGATCAAAAATGGCGCCGTTGTCGGGACGGTGTTTAATTGATTTAAGATTTCTTTTGTTATTTTTAGTTGTGTCTTTTTCACCTTGGGGAAGTAAAACTCCTCAAGGTTTGTTCTAATTGTTTTCTAGTTGTTTGATATTTTGCATGTCTAGAAGGTTACAAAGAGATTTGTTACCTTTTGACCGTGAAATCGAAAGAACCTTGACGAATAATAGGAGACTTGTTAGGAGGAATTTGGGAGGTGTTGGTGAAGTTGTCCAACCCACAAGTGAGTTTGTCAATCCTTTCGCAATAGAAGGAGAAGATAACCCATTAAACAATACCACACAAAATCCACCTACAATGCCTAAATTCTCGTCACACTCTATACCCACCGAGGAGGATCTACCAAACGGTACTCCTACCCCACAACATCTTACCGGAAACTTTATTGCCAAGTCCGCCTTCATCCAACTAGTTGAGAGGAGCCAATTCGGGGGCATGCCAAGTGAGGACCCTCATTCTCATATGGAAACATTTTGTGATTATTGTGAAGCTATCTCTCAAACGGGCGTGACTCAAGACCAAATTAGATGGGTCTTATTTCCTTTTTCGTTAATCGGCACCGCAAAGCAATGGTTGAAGGGCCTTGATAAGGCCACCCTTGGAATAGATTCTTGGAAGAAGTTAGCTCTCGCTTTCTACAAAAAATTCTACCCACCGGAAAAGACTAATATGCTAAGAGCTCAAATTACGGGTTTTAAGCAAAGGGATGAAGAATCTTTGTATGAAGCTTGGGAGCGGTTCAAAGGTATTTGTCGCTCATGTCCTCACCATGGACTTAGCGAATGGTTTTTAGTGCAACAATTTTGGAATGGTTTATATGAAGATTCAAGGAACATTCTCAATATGGGATCAAATGGAATGTTCACCGAAGTTGATGACAATCAAACATGGAACAAGATTGAGGAAATGGCGGTTCATAATTCGCAATATAGTAGGCCTCGCAAGGCTACTAGAGGAAAGTATGAAGTGGACACCGTTACTCAATTGGGTGCTCAACTTAGTGCTCACATTGACACTATCAACTTGAAGTTTGAACAAGCTATGGCTAGACTTGAGGAAAGCTCAAAATCATCAAAGCATCATGTCAATACCTTGACGGCATCCTCATCAATCCCAAGCGGGATATGTGAGAATTGTGGAACCTTAGGTCACGACTCAAGTGAATGTAGGGGAACAACCGAGCAAGTCAATGCTTTCCAAGCTTACAAAAGCGGTACCCCTTATTCAAATTTTTACAATGAAAACACCAAGTTCCATCCAAATCTCTCATACAAAAGCCAAAATGTTCAAAACCCTCAACCAACATACACTCCACCACCCATGAGAAATCAAAATCAAAGACCCTTTTTCAATCAAAACCAAGGTTATCAAAATCAAAATCCATACAACCACCAAAATGACCAAAGTTTTGATGTCCAAAAAGCGGTCCTTCAAATGCAAAAAAATCAACAAGAATTTTTCACTCAAATGCAAAAAGATAGCCAAGCAAAGGATACCACCATCAACAACATTCTAGCTCACACCAAGATGTTGGAAACACAATTGACCCAACTAGCATCTTCAAGCTCACAAAGACAAAAGGGGCAATTACCACCTCAAGGTAATCCCCTAGACATGAAACGGTTAGTGCCATTCACTTGAGAAGTGGTACAAGATATGAAGCACCGAAGGAGCAAGTTGAGGATGAAGTTGTGAGAGCTAGTGAGAATGAAGTTGTGGTGCAAAGTCCCAAAGAAGGGGAATCATCAAAAGAAGAAAATTCAAAGAAAAATGAAGACAAAGCCAAAGAAAAGGAGCCCATTGTGATTAGACTTCCTTTTCCAAGTCGTCAAGCCAAGCCCAAATTTGATGATCAACTTGGAAAGTTCATGGAAATTGTGAAGAACTTAGAAGTCTCAATTCCTTTTACGGAATTAATCAATCACGTTCCGGCCTATGCGAAATACATGAAGGATATTCTCACAAAGAAGAAGTCGATCCGGAAACTTGAGACTATCGCCTTCACCAAGGTGAGTAGTGCCATACTTCAAGGGAGTTCACCTCCAAAGTTAAAGGATCCGGGAAGCTTCTCAATACCGTGTACCATTGGCGACACAACAATCAACAAAGCCTTATGTGATCTAGGGGCTAGTGTGAGTGTCATGCCGTACTCGGTAAGTAAAAGGTTGGGAATGGGAGAGCTTAAGTGCACCAATATCACTCTTCAAATGGCCGATAGATCGACGAAGACACCGCTAGGGATATGGGAAGATGTCCCCGTGCGAATAGGGAAGTTTTTCATCCCGGTGGACTTTGTCATTGTTGATATGGAGGAAGATTCCAACATTCCAATCATCTTAGGAAGACCTTTCCTACACACCGCGGGTGCGGTGATTGATGTGAAGCATGGAGAGCTCACTCTAGAAGTGGGAGATGAAAGCATAACTTTTAATCTTGACAAGACCATGAGAGCTCCTCGTTTGCATGAGCCATGTTTCATGATTGATCACTATAGCCGGAAAGATGAAAAGAAGAGATCGGAACTCCAATGGAGGAAGAAAGTTGAAGATGCTCCATTCAAAGAGCAAGTGAATTGTGACAAGAAGAGCTTGCAAAGCTCATCAAAATCAACCAAGGAAGAAGAAGATGGCCTCATTAGCCAAAAGAAGAATTTGGGAGAGTTGTCTCCATCCAAGCAAGAGATTTTCAATGATCAACTCAATGAAGTTTGTGGTCTTTGGGACGACGAATTTGAAGGGATCTTTAATCCCTACATTGGGCATGCCATCGATCATGATCAACAACAAGGGCCACGGTCTATTGAGGACCTCTACCACAACAATGAACAAGCTTTTAATTACTTCTTCGAGGTGTTGAGCAACATCAACAACACCTTGAACATGCCTCCTTGACATCTCATCAAGAATGAGAGTTTGGTGGAGTCCTCCCTAAACCACCACTTGTAAATATTTCTAACTCCCTAACTTACATTTAATTTTTGCATTGCATTTTTGTCATTTTTGGATTTTATTTACCTTGATCAAAATAATTGTCATGAAAAGAGAGAAGTGAGGGAGGGACTAATGATTTTAATTGATGTGTAGTGATTTACCTTAGTGTGGGGATGGCAATTGCCTAGGCTATTCACGCCTTAGTAGTGCCCCCACAATGAAGAACACAAGAAAAGAAAGAAAGAAAGAAAGAATGTTAAGGAAAGGGTTTGCGCAAGGATCCGTGTAATCAAGGAAGAATCCGAGCGGATTTTGGAAAATCCGCCCGTCTGCAGAGGATCCGAGCGTCCAGCTCGAGAAGACGCCCGTCTTGGGCTGTGCAAAAAGTGAAGAATTCTGTCGTTAAGGAATCCGAGCGGATTTCTCGGAAAGACGCCGTCTCCCGTAATCCGTCCGTCTCTCGGTAAAATCCGCCCGTCTTGAAGTCAAGAAAAACAAGAAAAATCTCTGGATGAGAATCCGTCCGGATTTCCCAAGAGACGCCCGTCCCTCAATAAAAATCCGAGCGGATTTCCCCAGGAGACGCCCGTCTTTAGGCGGGATTTTTAAAATTTGAAGCTTGAAAATCCGAGCGGATTGCGCCTAATCCGCACGGATCGTGCCTGCATCTTCGAGATTTTCGTTTCTTTAAATACCCCCCCCCCACCTTCATTCATTCATTCATTCATTCATAAACACTACCCATAACACCAAAACCCTCATCCTCTCCATCTCAAACACAAAAACCCTCAACAAAATCACCAAAGATGGTGAAGATGATGATGAGGAAAGCAATGAAGAAAGTGCCAAGGAAAGTGGCAATGAGACCACTTCTCATGAGGGAAGTGGTGATGATAGTAGTATGATGGAAGACTAGCCTTGGAGATTCCTACTCTCCCACGGTTTGTCTATATCTCTTTGTATTTTATTCTCATTTTGATCATTGGTTAGTTTAGTCCTAGCAACATCAAAGGACTCACACCTCGGTTCCTTTGAGGTGTTCTTTTTTGTTCCCATTTTTGAAAATCCAAAATGACAATCTAGTCTCATGCATAGCATAGCATGTGCACGAACTCCCCCATGCTTTGACATTAGCAATAGTGTCTTGCTTGGTTTGGGGAAGTTGATGCATACGCAACGGGAGGTAATCTAAATTATCCTCTCCGTCATAACAAAACAACATGCATCATGTAGTGTAGTTTAGTGTAGAATTGCATTTAATATAGAAAATCATGCATCACTCTTGCATAATTTCCATCATTTTGGCCATTGAGGACAATGCCCATATTAGTGTGGGGATGGGAATTCTAACACTTAACTTTTATTCAAAAACCATAAAAATTGAAAAATTTCAAAAATCATAAAAATTTGAAAATTGAAAGAAAAAACCAAAAACAAGTTCATTTCCTTTGTATATATTGTCTTGTATATATTGTGTTTGTTCATCCTTGTTCACATTGATTGACTACGCCACATCCGAGACATGAGGATATTGAAGACCGCATGGTATGATCTTTCCAATCTCCTTTTTCCTCTTTATGTTAATGACTATGTGGCTTTATTTTGATTGATGCGGTAAAAACAATGTGAACTTAGGACTTGCATTTAGTTTAGTATGTCATGCTAGTTGGTAGAATCACTTGCATTAGGATGTTTATATTAGTTGCATCATGGCATGTAGTTGCATGTTAGAAATGTTTTGAAAAGATGCCTATTTTGGAACTTTGACAAGAGCAACTAAGCCATTATAAATACTTGTTCAACTCAAGACTTTGCCTACTAGAATGGTTGTAAAACACCCTAGATAGTGTCATACTAGTGTCTTTTGACCCATGACCCAAGGCCTAGTCAAGAGTTTGCATGTGAGTCACCTATCCAACCCCGTGATGCGATATGGACTTGGTTAACTTGTCTAGGTGACCTTGTTTGACCTTGTGGTAAGGCAACCCAAAAATATTTTCTATCAATAAGCTTGAAGTGCTCATCTCAAACAAATTTTGTCATGTGGAAGTAATGTAATGCCAAGGAAACCTCAAGCGTTATGAATTGTTGAATGTTGAGAATTTTTAAGTTGTTTTGATGGAGGTTTACCACTTCGATGTGCTTTGGTGTGGGATCCATTGAATTGGGCCCCCATACGGTTGTGAATTCGGCCGCCCCAGCAGACAGAGTGACTTCACCCCGAAAAGCTATTGTCTAGAGGTTAACCGGTTGCCTAATAAGCGATTGGCGAAAGCAAAGGACACTAGCCCGGAAGGGACAAACCCCATCTTAAATTTTTGAAATGTGAAAGTGAAATGAGGACAATTTTGAAATACTAAGTCATATCCAACCATTAAGAATAAAGATTTGAGCATTTCATTCCCAAAAAGCCTTTTGTCAAGCCACTTGGTCGAGCTTGGGACGATCCATGACCTTTACTTTTGTAGAGAATTCGAGACTTGTCATGTCATATGCCACTAGCATCATAGGGATCATCATTCCACCACCATCCGATCGCTCTTGACGAAAGCATTTGGAAATTGAGGACGAAAGTAGTCTAGTTTAACACCATTTGGAGGTGATTTAGTGCCATCCTCTTAGACTTAGTAATTTGTTGAACTAGTATTTGTGAAGGATTACATGCTCTTAAATTTGTTCCTCTTTAGTGCCCCCGCCACTTGATGAGGGAGTGGCTATTCTTTTGTTGATGCATCCATTACTTGTTTTTATGTGCTTAATGTTTGGATGTGTCGCCATTTTGGCAAGACCCACCTTGCCTTGCAAGAAGGCATCCTACCTCATGGTTGTCTTGTTGTGAGTTGAAGGGGCGGAGTGAGACCCGCTAATTGTCTCATATCGGCTATTATTATTAGGTTAGGTTAGTATTGGTCCTAGTCTTTGTCACCTCTTTACTCGGGACGAGCAAAGGTTCGGTTTGGGGATATTTGATGCGACCATAATTGGCGCATATTTAGCCCCGAATTACCATTGTTTCCATGCTTTTTAGTGCTTATTTGGGTCATTTCTTATCTTTAGTTCTTTGTTTTGCATATTCTTTGAGATTTTGATCCCTTGGTAGGAAAGGAGTAAGAATCTTGCATTTTCATGGCAAAACGAGGCTAAATGGATCGTATTCAATGACCAAGCATCAAGGAGAGACAAGACTAGAAGGCCTTTGTACATAGCTAAGTAGAAGATCAATGTTGAGAAAGGATCCTTGAGTCCCCAAGGAAATCCCCAAGGATTCTATGAAGAAAAGGGAAGAAAAGAAGAAGGAATGACGCTGTAGAAGAATCCGAACGGATCATCCACGATCCGTCCGTCCGCCCAGCTCAATCCGAGCGTCCTTACCCAGGATCCGCCGGATCCCCAGGCCCAATCCGAGCGTCTTCGCCTTGATCCGCTCGGATCGTCCATGCCCCATCCGTCCGTCTCGACCTCCATCCGCTCGGATCACAAAGACAAAGATGGTTTCGTCCTTCAAGTTACAAAATGGAGACGCCCTTCTCTCATTGAATACCGGAGTCTCCTTGCTCAACTTAAAAAGTGTAATTACTAGTTTAGCCCTTAGTTAACCCTAATGCATCCTCCCTAATTTTCACTATAAATACCCCATTAGTCTAATTAGAGGAGCATGTTCTTCTAATAAATAATTAGAGTAGTTAATATCAATCAAATCTCTCTTCAATATTGTAATCAAGTATTAATCAAGTTTTAATCCAAGTTTTAGTTCCTTAATCTCTCTTTTGTTCTTACTTTATTTTGGGTAATTGAAGATTATTTGGGTTATTATTGGGAGATTGACAACCTCTCAATCTAGGATTCAAGTACTTCTATTATTCTTGCTTTATTATTGGAATCATTAGTAGGTATAATCTCTTAATCCCTTTTTAATTATTGCTAATTACTTTCATTTATTCATCATGTTTCATTATGTTAGTATGATTGACAACCTTTCTAGCATGATCAATATGATAATGAGTGAGTAGTCTCTTAGCTAGGGTTTAATGGGTGATTAGGGGAAACCAACATGGGGATGATTCATGCTTAAATCAATATGCTTTCATATCTTATTTGCTTGCTTGTTTTGATCTTAATACATGCACATGTTATGTTTGATGAAATGCTAAGCCTATGAATCCTTGCATTTATTATCATCTACTATCTCTTCAACTTGACTTGTAAGACATAACCCAACTCGAGTCTTGTTAGACCATGCATGTGTTAAGTAGGGAAGATTAAGTCGACTTGTAGGTGTTGTACAATCCAAGAGATTCGGCTCCGGGACCCAAACTTTCCTAGGATTGTAAGATATAACCCAACTCAATCCATCACAACAATAATTGCTTGCTTATAATTTGAGAACATGTTTGTATGATCATATCCCATGAATCCCCTATGAACCCATGACACCCTAGTGCTTTTAATCAATTGTTTACACCCTTATTCTATTTACCTTGTTAGTTTATTTTCATTGCTATTTTAGTTTAGTAACCTTCTACATCAACCCAACTTGTGACACCCCTTGACACCGCTAGTAGCAATAGAAATCTTCGTTTTCAATACCCGTCCCTTGGGATCCGACCTTTACTTGCCTCTTTACTAATTTGTAGAGTTGTTTGTGAAGTATAAATTGTGTTTTGTATCGACCATTGACCAACGACCACAATTGCTTAATTTGTGAACTAAATGGCTCCGATCAATCGTCTCAAGTATGTTGTTTTTCCGAGTTAGAATCATGCTAGGATACGTAAATAATTGCGGTGAAACGATTTTGGTTTGTTTCAAAGTGTTTGGGAGTTATTTTTGATGAATTCGTGCACTGTGTTGTACCAGCCGGTCGACCGGCCGCCGGTGCTTCACCCGACTGGGAGCTCCCTGTAAGTTTTGACGAGTCTCTTTAAAGCCTGTGTTCCCAGCCGGTCGACCGACAGCCGGTTCTCCACCCGGCTGGGAGTCCCCTGTATGTTTTTGCGACTTTTGTGCTTTGGCATGTGTTCCCAGCCGGTGGCCCGGCGGCCGATCCCCCAACCGGCTGGGAGAGCACTGTAAGTTCTTATCAATTTCTGCATTATCGCATGTTGCCCAGCCGGGTCCGCCGCCGCGGTACCCTCCCTACTGGGAGCCCCCTGTATGTCCCTTTCACTTGTAACCTCTAATAATCAATGGTTTATGCATGTATCTTCTTCCTTATTGGTAATTGGTTAATTTAAGGCTTATTAACGTTATAACCATGCAAACTATTGTTACTCGTATTTGTGACCCAAGTGTGACGGTTTACATTGTGTGACGACTTGACATTCCTTATTTATTTACCCGTGCGGACCTTGGGTCACGGTTAGGTGCCATTGTTTCCGAGTTGGGTTATCCTTCCGCCTCTTCGGACCTTGGGGTACGGTTAGGTACCATGGTTCCAATTTGGGGTTACTCGACCTTGGGGCACGGTTAGGTGTCATGGATCGAGTTTTGGATGCGGATAGGTCACCGCATGTCGAATCGGGTGTCGCCCATCCCGAGAGTCTAGCCAGGTTTAGACTAGGACCGTATTATGATCGTCGTCCTACCAGGAGGTTGGAGTCTAGAGGTTTGTCTTGTGAGTCCATACTACGTAAATGTCTTGCTTGATTATGGTCATTGGCGTGTCCTTATATACGAGAGTTCACGTCTTATATGATTGTTTGTGAGAGTCTTGGTCCTATCGGATACTAGTGGTGAGATGCAAGCCCCTAGTTGCGATATGATCGTCGAGATTGATGTTCCCATCCGTTCTTATGGTGAGATGCAAGCCGTAAGTATGAATACGACATTAGTAGCCACGTCCCGTGCTATGGTTGTTAAGAGGTTTTCAAAGTAATGGCTATGGTTTCCATCCATGTATTTTCTATTTAATTGATCTGTTATTTACCTTCATCATATGATCCGATGCCTAATCTCATATCCATGTTTTGTTCCCTTGAATGCATGCTTAATATAATGTACCATGCCTATCTCATTACGAATACAATATGCCTATCTCTTTAAGATTATCGTTATACTCCCTTGTTCATTATTATTCAAGTATGATGTATGATCAATATGTTTAATTAAGTTCTTGCTTACTTGTATTTTGACATATTGTGGCCGGGAGAACCCTGAGTTACTCCCCACACACTGTGGCGTTCATGTTTACATGAATGACAGGTTTGTGATGCAGATTATGGGGAAGACGTGTGAGCTAGCGAGAACGTTGACCCTTGGACCTTAGTTATCGTTTTCTTAGACTCACCCATCTTTAGACTTATAGTTATTCGTGGGATATATTTTCCTCAACGCGCTTCGTTTTTAATTGTAAAACTTAATTACTTTACTTTTCATTTCCGTTTGAGCACTTATGGAGGTTTTGTCGCTTTAAACTTTTAAGGGTTTTAAAAATCCCGTATTTTCCGCTTAAAATGAATAGTTATTTTGATGCCTCATCGAGGGGTGTCACATGCGATGCGTCGGATTTTGCGGTGGGCTCGGTATTAGGCCAAGTTGTTGACAAGAAAAATCATGTCATCTACTACAATAGCAAGACCCTTAACCAAACGCAATGCAACTATTCAACAACCGAAAAGGAGATGTTGGCCATTGTGCATGTCGTTGAAAAGTTTCGACAATATCTAGTTGGCTCTAAGGTGGTGGTTTACTCCGATCACACTACCTTAAGACAACTAATGGTGAAGAAAGATGCAAAGCCTCGACTCTTGAGATGGGTTTTACTACTCCAAGAGTTAGATTTGGAGATTAAGGATAAGGTCGGGTCGGAAAATGTTGTTGCCGACCACCTATCAAGATTGACCATTGAAAACCATGGGATTCAAGATAATAGTGCACCAATCAATTAATGGCTAAGGGAAGATAGCCTAATGGAAGTTAGCACCAAGCCTCCTTGGTTTGCGGATTTTGCGAATTACCTTGTGAATGGATTCATACCGGATGAGATGGAACCAAGGGAAAGGAGAAAATTGAGACATGATGCAAATAGGTACTTTTGAAATGACCCCCACTTTATTTCGCAAGTGTGGGGATGGAATGTTACGAAGATGTGTTTTTAGAGAGGAGGGTTTAGAGATTGTTGACCGAGTTCACAAATCCGCTTATGGGGGACATTTGGCAACCTCAAGAACTATTGCAAAGATCCTCCAAGGGGGATTCTATTGGCCTCCATGTTTAATAACATCCATTACTTGGTGAAATCGTGTGATGCATGCCAAAGGGTTGGGAATATTGGAAAATGGAATGAGATGCCTCTAACCAACACATTGGAGATTGAGCTCTTTGATTGTTGGGGCGTAGACCTCATGGGACCGTTTCCCAACTCTTGTGGGAATGAATACATCTTGGTGGCGGTGGACTACGTGTCCAAATGGATTGAAGCGGTGGCTTCTCCCACAAATGATAGCAAGGTTGTGATAAAACTTTTCAAGGGGACAATTTTTCCAAGGTTCGGGACACCAAGAGTGGTTATAAGTGATGGAGGATCCCACTTCCACAAATGTACTTTCAAAGCTCTACTTGAATCACATGGAGTGCGGCATAAAACCACCCTTGATACCACCCTCAAACTAGTGGGCAAGTGGAGGTTTCTAACCGCCAAATCAAGGCCGTATTGGAGAAAGTGACAAACAAGAGCCGGAAGGATTGGTCACAAAAGCTTCCGGATGTGTTATGGGCATTGAGAACCGCATACAAGACACCCCTTGGCACCACACCCTACAAGCTTGTGTACGGGAAAGCTTGTCATTTGCCCGTTGAGCTAGAACACAAGGCTTGGTGGGCCCTCAAAGAAATGAACTTTGACTTTGATGCCGCCGGAGAGGTGCGATTTCTCCAAATGAATGAGCTTGAAGAATTGAGGTTGGAGGCTTATGAGAGCTCCAAAATTTACAAGACCAAACCAAGAAATGGCATGATGCCAAGATCATGAAGAAAGATATAAGTGTGGGAGACCTTGTTCTCCTTTTCAACTCCAAAGTTAAGGTGTTCCCGAGCAAGCTTAAATCAAGGTGGTCGGGAACCTTCAAGGTGATGCAAATATTTCCTTACGGTCCCTTTGAATTTTGGAGTGAGGAAGGTGGAACCTTTAGGGTCAATGGTCAACGAGTCAAGCATTATTATGATGGTGACAACAAAGGTCCGGTTGAAGTGCTCTACCTCGGGGAACCCCTTCCCGAGGGGGAGACAAGTTGAAAATCTTGAACAATGATTTGGTTTGGTGGAGTTCCACAAGAACCACCACTTGTATATAGCATGCATTTAGGTAGTTAATGAGAGACTTGGGGAACATCTTTTGTCGATTTTGGATTGGTGACGGAGCTCACTATTGAGGGAAACAAGTTTAAATTTCTTTCGGCCCGAAATCCCAACATGATGCATCGGCTTAATAGTGGAAAACACGATTCCCGACGCCAAATGAAAAGTTCAATTTTCAAGATCGTAAAAACTTGAACAAGTTGGAAAATTGATGAAATTGAGCTGAGGTGTATGCTCTGCCGGTAGGCCGGCATCCGGTGCCCCTACCGGTAGCGAGCACAAATTAATTTTGAAGAAATATTGAGAAATTGAACCTCGGGGTGTGTTCTGCCGGTAGGCCGGCAGCCGGCTCACCGGCAGGGAGAACAATACATTTGACTTTATCGTGGAAAAGTGAAGAAAGCAGACCAAAGGGTGTGTTCTGCCGGTAGGCCGGCAGCCGGCTCACCGGTAGGACACACATCAAGAGTTGAGTTGTTTTTCGAAAAGAGTATAGAAGTGAGTGGAGGTGTGTTCTGCCGGTAGGCCGATAGCCGGCTCACTGGTAAGACACACAGGTCAACGGTCAAAGAGTTTAGAATTGAGTTTGTGGTGTGTTCTACCGGTGGACCGGCAGCCGGTCCGTCTACCGGTAGCGAGACCATTTGAAAATTGAAAAAAATTCGATAAAATGAAAAAAGAGGGGTGTGTTCAGCCGGCAGACCGGCTGCCGGTCTACAAACGGGCACAACGCGCAATCAGATCCCAATTAAAAACACGACAATCACCAAATCAATTCATTTCTACGCACCATTCCCTCTTCAGCTCTCATTCATTTCTCCTTCATTTCCACACCAATCTCACCCAAAGTCAACCAATATTCACCCAAAATCAATCAAAACTCAACCAATCTTCACCAAACCTTCACTAATCTTCACAAATGGGGGAAAGGAGAACTCGGGGTGACATAGCTAGGGCACAAGCGGAACTCATCGCGTGCGCGGACACCGATACAAACCCCGACCTGGACTTTCCCACTGTGGAATTTGCTACCCAAACCCAAAAAGGTAAGTTCATTCTTCTCAAGAGACATCCCCTTACCCCGACAAAATTTTTTTGCACCATCCGTCTTTATCGTCACTTGGGTTAGCTTGGGAGACGGAGGCTTTATTTACCGGTGTCGGGATGCGAAGGATGTTTCATATGCATGAATATACTTACCCTAGGATTATATGGGAATTTCTTAGTAGTTTGAGTATCCATAAACAACGTCAAACAGGTATGGTGGCTATGCTTAGTTTTCGCCTTATGAACCGGGATCACACCATTACCTTGGGCCGGTTAGCTACGATTTTTTGTTTGGAAAATGCCGCATCCCACAACCCACCTACTACAATTCACCATTCCCGGGTTTGGAAGGCTATTTCCGGTCTTGAAGATGTCGTGGGGGTCAAATGGGCCGCCACTTCTTGCCACAACCCCATCATTCCGGTTTGGCATAGGTTCATGGGGTGTACTCTTCTTGCGGTGGATGAGCCGTGGGTCTTTAGGACGAATGAACTTGAAATTTTGGGGTACTAATTATTTACTAAACCCACCGCCTATAAGATAAATGTGGCTCACCATCTTGCTTGTCACTTGTCCAAGATTGCCAATTCTCCAGGATAAAAAGTACCAATTCATGTGGGTGGCATCATCGCCGCATTGCTCGATCATTGGACCGTCCGGTGGATTTTTCCACTATGAATTGGGTGCCCGGGGACACATTTTTGACCAAATAATACATGACTACTAAGCTTGAGTGGCTTAAGTTTATTCCTCTTGACGGGCGGGATTATTGGCAAATAAATCATCGTAATTCTATCCCACTCCCTAATGCTTCCGCAATTAAAATTGAGCAAGACAAGGTTTATTATCTCCTCCCGATTGATGCGGAGGTAACACCCGACCAACCTCCAATTAATCCTCCTCGTGTGTATTCGAGGGATAGTCGAGCGGCGACCGCTTCCACGCTCCATTAATCTATGCCGCAGCCTCACCAACCCCCACCGTGGCAATTCCAACCCGGTGAGGGGTCTTCCTCAAGTCAACCTTCTTACCCTCCCTTACCACCTGCCCTTACCGAGTGGATGGAGAGGATGGACATTTCCACGTCTAAGGCCACCAGTGAGGGAGACGTGTTGGGGCGGAAGTTGGACCGCATTTACTACGACCAGTCCACCGGCTCCTACCCCATCTACGATGACTTTTATAGGCGGGAATACGTCACCTATGATGCCCCGCACCAATCATACTTTTCATGGCCCGACGGAAAATACCAGAGCATGGACGGGAAGATGGTTCACGGGGGTTTCAACCTCCAACCGGACTATTTCTCCGCCCCTATTTCCCCTCCTAGGCCTGAGCAGCGACCGGAGGGGCATGACGCCCATTGGGTGGGGGGCATCCGCCCTTACTTTGCTAGTGATGTAGGAGGTTTGGGGTCCGGTGGTGCATTCATGGGTGATCCTTCTACGGGAGATGATGGTGGAGTGATGATGATGAGTGGAGACTTCACGAGAGGTCTTTTGGGTACCGGCGGTAGTGGAGATGACCAAACCTTCAAACCCGATGATTTGATTTAAGACTCCGAGTTTGGAACCGGAGAGGATGATGATGACATGGTTTCCGAGTCTTGAGGACCGAGTTTATGGCCCACTTTGCTCCCGAGTCAATCCAAATGACGAGTATGTTCTCCCTTATATCCAAACTCTCATTCATATTTCATTTTCGTGTGCATTTAGTATACTTGTATCATATGTAGATTAGTCATTTCATATTAGATGCATTTATATACTTTGCATTAGATTTCATTTCTTGTACAAATCGTCACATGTAGTTCGCATTCTTATAGTTTAGTCGCATTGTTATTTATTTCTTGCATTTAGATTAATTCATGCATTGCACATCTTATTGAAAAAACACAAAAAAAAAATTAAAAAATTGAAAATTCCACGAAAACATGTTATTTAATTTTGAAAAAACCGAAAAAAAAGGGTCTTTTATTTTGAATAAAAATGCCTCTTAACCACACTTCATCCGTCATTGGATGTTGTAAATAATAAGTGTGGGGAGGAGGCCCAAAAAAAACACAAAAACATGTTCCTTACTTTTCCAAAAAAAATTCAAAACAAAAAAATATGTTCTTATTTTTCAAATATTACAAATACCACAAACATGTCTTTCCTTTTTTAAATTTCCTCCACACATTTATTTCCATTGGAAATATGTTAATAAATAAGTGTGGGGAGGAAATTTCATCATTTAAAATACAAAAAACATGTTATTTATTTTCAAATATTCACAATATCAAAAAAACATATACTTTAATTTCGAAAAAATACAAAAGCCACAAAAAATATGTTGCTTATTTTCCCTATTCTCTCTCTGTACTTTGTTCCATTGAGGACAATGTAAATTTCAAGTGTGGGGAGGGAAATATCCACTTTGTGAATATTGTCCATATTTGTTTGTATCATTATATACTTGTAAATTTAAGAAAATTCAAGAAAATCCCCAAAAATCGAAAAAATTCAAAAATCACAAAATATTGCATTGTATATATATGTGTGTTTGTTGACTAGCCTTTGGCATACATCAACCATTTGAGGCAAAGAGAAGCTAGAAGACCGCTTGGTAAACTCGTTCTAATTTCTTACTCCTCTACCATTCTTTCTTTATATATCTTGCATATTTGAAGGAGGATAGGAATTTTGATGCCTTGGATATTCCTTCTGGGAACTTTTGGATTGGTGTGTTGGTATTGATGTGCTGTTAGGTGTAGTCAACTTGTTGCATGTTTCTATTCTTGTTATGTTCAAATTTGGCATGCATATGTTCTTGTATATACATGTTTTCAAATTCAAGTTTTGCATCGGTTAGTAAATAAAGGTTTTAAAGAAAGAACATGGTCTAGGAAGGGAGTCAAATGCCCCTAGGATGATTATGTTCCGACTGTGCCTTCTCCCTCCCTGTGGCTCGTGCCCGTGACCATTTGGTTAGCCATAGGAAATGGAATCCGTTCGTTGAGTCTTGACTACCTTGTGTGATCAAAGGCCGTAGACTAGGCCTAAGCCTCCACTTATCTACTCAAAGGTGAGGATTAGAGCGTCCTTGGGGTCGGTACATTCATACCCGACCCCCATTTTAGGATTGTGAGTAGGTCTCCTCGCGAGACGTGTTTTGTCTAGACGCATAAGTGTGTCATCCTATCCTTAGATCATGGGGTGCTCTCTTTTTCATGCACATTTTATGAAATGAATTTGTTACAAATAATTGAGCCTTACATAGCCTAAATAAGCCTTATTTTGACCCTTTATATTAGTTCCCTTTTTGCATGCACCCCTTTCGAGTCTTAGGCTATTTTTATTTGGCATAACCACAAAATGAACTACATCCCATAAACGACCTTCCTTAATGAAGAACGAGTCGTTGTTGGTAGTTAGTGAGCTAGGCGGTGTCTTGGTCCCTTTTTGGGTCGGAATATTGGTATTTTGGCAATTGTAAATAAATAAGAGGTTTTGGGAAAAGAAATGAAGAAATGAAAAACAAAATAGAAAATTTGAAAAGTCTTGAAAAAAATTCAAAAAGAATTAGCTTGTGATTGTAGATGTTTGTTTTAGAAATGAAGAAAGAGCATGCAACTCCCCTATTCATCATTTTGGGGAAGAAATAGCCGTTGCAAAATAATTGGCCTTATGATGTTTTTCCAAGTGAATCGGGTTTACACAATTTTTGCATGAGTTTGAGTTTCAAATTCTTTGTTAGGGTGTAGACGTTATTCATTGTATTCAAATAAGGGCCGAGTGTAAGGTTTGTTAAAGGGTTCTAAGATTTTTCCAATTTGAGTCGGGTTTATGCAATTTTTGCATAGTTTTGGTAATCAAGGCTATGTTATGGTGTAGACATGTCTCATGTGTTGCAATAAGAGGAGGAAAGATAGTAGTTGGACCGTTCTTGATTTGAGCCTCTCATGTCCAAATGTTGCTTGCAACAACCCCGTTTTGTCCTTATCCCTAGCCCTGACGCATTCCTTATTTCATACTGCGTGCATTTCTCATATTTTGCAGCCCATTCAATCATAGGATTGTTTTACACATTAGATTGCGGACACGTCCTCATGAGTCGTAGTAGGAGAGTGTTTGGCTACTTGTTGTACAAAAACACCCGGTCTTTAAATGAGTGACGAGCGAAATTGTGAGGATGTCGTTGACCTAGGTCCTCTTAGTCATGGGCCTTGATTGAATCTTGTGTCCGTCCGTAGACTTGATGAACCAACTCTATTTCCCTTTTTCCCAGCTCTTGAATTTGTTTCTTGAGCCCTAGCGGTCACACTTGGTCACTTGACGCCACCCTTAGGGAGTTGGCACCTCCGTTGGAGTTCTGAGACGGTATTTCCCGACCAAAATCACGTTTTTGAAAGCGAGAAACTCGGCCACTTATATGAGGAAAGTGGACCATTTTGTTTAGATACATTCTATTCTTTGACTATGTGCTTCATATGAGTGCATCGCATTTTTCCGCAAGCCCCCACTTGCCTTGCCTTGAGGTGCATACCTCATTGCATTTCAACGTGAGTTGAAGGGACGGAGGAGGCCCGTTAATTGCCTACCATCGGCTATTATTAGTATACTATAAATAAGGGTCTTGCATGGTTCATTCTCTTATCGAGGACGAGTAATGCTTTAGTGTGGGGAGGTTTGATATGTGATTAGTTTATACCCTTTCACTTCCCGTTTCTCATGCATTTTTCCTTCTATAGCACGTTTCTAGCTCACTATCACTCGTGTTTTACCCTTCATTTCATGTATATCGATATTATGACTCCCCGTACTCCTTTGTAGGGGATTGGCCTCGGAAAAGGCAAGACAGAATGAAGATCGAGTGAAGAAGCTAACTCGTGTTAGCTTGAGAAAAAACGGAGGGAAAAACCTGAAGAAGTATGTTCGGCCAGCAGATCGGCAGCCGGTCCAGCCACCGGCAGAACACCCCCACCTGCTATCACTAGGAAAAGAGGATAAATATGAATAAGTATGCTCTGTCGGTAGGCCCGCAGCCGACCCACCGGCAGAGCACAACAACCCCTTGAACTGAAGAAAGAAGAAGAAGAAAAAAAGCAAGAATTGATTGGTCTCGCTACCGGTGCACGCACCGTTTGCTGGTCAGCCGGTAGAAGATGCACCATGGAAGAAATTGGAGTATAGAAGAGTGTGTTCTGCCGGCAGGCCGGCAGCCGGTCCACCGGCAGAACACGCACGCTAATTAAATTTCCAAATTTCAGTTCCAAATTGCAAAGGGCGCGCTACCGGTAGGCAGACCGATAGCCGGTCCAGCGGCACAAAGCAACAGCTGCGAGAAATGGGCCTTACTTCCTCATTTCCTCTAATCCAATGAAATACTATAAATACCCCTTCCCTAATCAATTGTACACACAACCCTAGATGTGAAAACTTTCCTTTAATTTAAGCAATCTTTCCTTAATCAAGCACTAATCTTTCCTTAATCAATATCAACTACTTCGTAAAATTAGCTTAGTAATAGTTATTATCAATTGTTTACATTTGGTTATTGGGTTGTATTTGGGAAATATTGAAGGATTTTCTTCATTAATTCAATCAAAGCAACCATCTTTCCTTATTGTTGGTACATTTCTCTACTTAATTACTTTGTTTAATCAATTGTTTACATTTCAAGTTGTCTTTTATCATTGTTGGAATTCATACCATGTCTTCTATTTTGATTACTTGTCTTTCTCCATTTATTTGTATGAATCGTTTGAATATGTGTGAGTAGAAATCCTCCTAGCGTTTAGGGGGAGTCTAAATGGAATTAATGGGTATGATTGGTTGATTATTATTTGGGTCTTTGGTGAGTTGTTTATCCTTCTTATCCATGCACACAAGGTGTTTGATGAATTGTGTGAGTGAAAGCACATGCCTTTCTTTATTATTGCTTAATTCCCTTATGAATGAAAGTTTATGGTTGGTCTTGTTGTATGTTTAGGAGAAGTGTTGATGCTTAATGAAAGTTAGGGGTCACCTTTAGGAAAGTCAAGACATGGATTATTCTACCTAGGATAAACCCTTGCCATTGACCTCCTAAATCGTCATGTTTGCCCTTAAACCATTTAGATGAACCCAAAAGCCCTAGTCTTTTAATCAATCGTATACACTTCATCTCAATCGCTTGCTTTAGTTTAAATCTAGTAGTTTAAATTTGAATCAACTTATTTCGTTTTTCCGACTAGACTAGACTCGCATTTAAACTAAGTAGAAACCCCTCCATCCTTGTGGTTCGACCCCGATTTATACTACTAAATTGGGTTATTAATTTTGTTGGTGATAAGAGACTATGACACCCTACTTCTCTACCCATCAAGTGGACCTAAATTGAGCTATACTAGACCTAGTGAGGGCATAGTGGACCGAATAGAAGCTGTAGTGGACCGAGTAGGTCCCACTCGATCGAGTGCACACCATAATCGATCGAGTGCATATCAATAGGCCGAGTAGTCCCGACACTCAGACGAGTGTGGCGTGTCAGATCTCGTCTTATATAATTCGAGATTTCTTTTACCCAAACCCTAAATCATTCTTTCAATCTCTCTAAAAACCAGAAAGTCTATCTCTTCTCTCTAGAATCCTCCTTAACCCCCTTCCATGGCAACCAAGCTTGAAGATGTGAAGCCTCCAACTTCCCCTCCACCTTTCACCTATTTCCATGGTAAGTCAAACCTCCACCTTTCTCCATCATTTGTTTAGACTAATCCTTGATTTTGGGGTTTTGGGTTATCTTATTAATTAAGGTTATGATTATAGTTATGGGTAATTAAGGGAAGGGTTCTTATATAATAACAGATTATGAGATGTTTTGTAATAGTATTGTATGACCTATGTAGGAGATAATAAGCTAGTAAGTCGGGTTGCGGTTTTTCATGTTGGTCATGAAGTCTTGCCATGAGGTAGGCTTCTCCCCACTCGATTTTCATTAATTACGTATAATTATTGTGCCTTGTGTCGATCTTGTCTTCGTTGTATGGATTTCGTGTTAGTGGTATTGGTCCCGTGTTGTTGGAGGTGGTAGAGTGGTCTAGTTAGTGAGGAGGTGTTTCTGGAACACCGACCTTACGCCTGAGATCACTTCTTTGAGGGACCCACCCCCAAGGAGTATATGTGCATTAGTTGTTCAGGTTACGGGTTTGTGTTACGATGCGAACTCAGGTAACCGTGTTGCGATGCATCTACCTCAGACTGCGGTTCGGCGGGGGTGGTGACGGTGTTGCGATGCCATCACCGAAATTTGTGTGTCATGCGTATAGTTGTACTGTAACACCCCCATATTCAGAGGAGCCTTAACTAGGTCTTCCTTAGCATATAAGGGCGTTACCATCTCGGTTGCCCGAGGATAGTAATAATCAAATGTCGATAAAAGAACTATTAAGTACTTTACAAGTGATTTAAAACCAACTAACGATATAAAAGATACAACACAAAGACTACTCGCTATAACTATCGAATCACGTGAAGACTCATCCCTGCCCGGACTCCAGCCATCAACCACATCAACACCTGCTAAGACCGACTGCTCACCATAAGGGATCACGGCAGACACATAACAAACAAAACAACCACACAAGGTCAGTACTGAGACAAGATACAACAAAATCAACTACGATTATCAACACAACACAACACTATCAATTCCACACGTATTCACAATAATCCAACCAACCTCTATCACTGACTGTCCACTGGACCAACCCTGCCAGTAGGGGACCGCAGCCGTTCCCACCAAAGCCCCGCTCATCATATCGAGCGATAACCCTGTCCATTAATGTGCACATCCCTCCTGTGGCGGGTTCCACAGGAGGCGAAACTAGGGCGTGAAGCCACTCCCGCAAGTGACCCCACTAAGCCGAGAACGCATCTCGAGAACCAGAGACAACCAAACACAATCACAATCACAACCGTCACAATACAATTACGATATTAAGCGTTCACAATACAACCACAACAACCGACACACTAGACCATCTACAGAAACTGAGTAGGCGAACCTATCTTTAAGCAACTGCAACCAATCCATGCCGACAACCAACATATCCAGCAACCAAGCAAGGCCTATAACCACAATACAACTATCTATTACTATCAAGCAAACCCTAACTGTAAAGAACAAGGACACGGATGATGATTATGACATACCTATAAGAAGAAACTCGGCAAAAGACCGCTACCCGACTCAAGTGGCGCTCTCCTAAGGCACAAGGACCTTCAAAAGGCTTCCATGGAGGTTTTAAGGTGAAGGGAAGGGAAAGAGGCGACTGAAGGATAGGAGGAAAGTGGCGGAAATGAATTGCGGAAATAAAAAAACGCGATATAAAACCCTCGCTGAAAACTCGGTACTCGATCGAGTACCCAACATACTCGATCGAGTGGCCCCCTACTCGATCGAGTAACCTAGCTACTCGATCGAGTAGCCTCTACTCTATCGAGTACCACTCTTAACACGCAACCCAAGATGGTTTGGGCACGCCTTTCTAAGACTACTCCCACTCCCAAGGTCAGTCAACGCTGGTCAAAGGGTCCCTAAAAGGGCGGGTATTACAGTCTTCCCCCCTTAAAAGAACTCTGTCCCCGAAGTTCAAATCACCTATCTCACGCACAAGACACGGAAATAACAAGACATCACCCATCTTCCCGCTCAAATCATTACTCCACGGAAATACCATCCCCCATGTCATCATCATCACCGTCTAACGCTCTATGCATACATGTATATATCGAATCTTGCAACTATCATACAAACATTATCATCATCAATTGTCACTCTATATGTATACCTCTACTCTTACAAACTATCGTATATAAAACATTAATCTCGCAGTACGAATCAACACCAACAGCGATCACCCATCATACGATAACAACTATCAACCCGAGACATATCTCATATCAACTTCATACTGCACAACTAACACCACTGTGTTACTCACTAATTCATTCTATTACGACCCATCGCACCACAACTATCTCTTTATGACGGTCCTTTAAAATATATTATTACTTTCACTTCAATGAACTAAAGTAATCTCTTACACTTC
Organism: Silene latifolia; assembly: GCF_048544455.1. Taxonomy (NCBI): domain Eukaryota; kingdom Viridiplantae; phylum Streptophyta; class Magnoliopsida; order Caryophyllales; family Caryophyllaceae; genus Silene; species Silene latifolia. The sequence continues at coordinate 83,836,159 of NC_133529.1, forward strand.
ATATAAGCAATGTGACCAAAGTACTAGAACGACAACAAGACATTGTAACGAGTAACAACATAACACAACAAAACATTGTAAACGTATAACCACATAACATCAAATTCAGCCTTTTTATTTTGCGACATTACTCTTCCCCTCTAAAAGGAACTTCGTCCCCGAAGTTCACCACCGAAATTACAACACATATTACTTATTACTTGATTCATAGCATGTATTAGAAACATAAACATATTATGTATTATGGACATTACTCGCTAAGCATATACTCGTTAAATTATAAATCATACACAACCACCAGGATAACTTGCCGCCATCGACAAAGCACGTTAAAATCGTATGCACGAACTTATGAAGAAATGTAACTTCAATGGATGAATGGTAATATGGCATATGTAAAATTAAAACGACAAGAAACCGTCACGACTTCACTAATTGTTACAAATATGCATATAAAACCGAAACTTGACTTCCAACATATGAAATTAACGGTTCATAGGTGTTACTACGCACTAATAACTACATTAAACATCAAACTTGCGATTATAAAACAATTGAACATTTTTAATTTTCGAAAACCTCCTGTAACAGTGCTACTCGATCGAGTATGTAGCGGTACTCGATCGAGTACCATGCTACTCGATCGAGTGTCTTGGCTACTCGATCGAGTAGCCCACAGATCAGAATGCTTTTATCCTCTTCCCTGCAGCTACTCGATAGAGTACGGGGTACTCTGTCGAGTACCTACAGGCCAAGTTGCCCTATACAACTTGTCATAAACCAGCATACATGTACATAGACGTCATAAAAAATCGAGTCGGGATGACTCCCCGATTCCCAACATCCTGCAATAAGGTCAAAATATCAAATCCGGCCTTATGGCCAACAATACAAGTTCATAAACCAAGTCTCAACGAAAACAACTACTAAAGTCTAACAACACTACTAACATCTAAAACCAACTGCCATCAACAAGATAAGGACAAGGAGTATCACTCCTGCTGCTGCTGCTGCTCAACCATCACCTCATCATCGCCACCACCGCCAGAAATACCTGCTCCCGATGACCCAATCCCCGCATCCACTCCTACTCCGGCTCTCGGGCTCACGTACCATGGGGTCAAGCCACCGTAGGCAAAGGACTGAGGTGTCCCCCACGTCGACTGATCCACCCCGAAGGAATGGAAAACCCCTGTGTAGTCCCCAACTCCACTCCACCAAACCGGGTGCGGTCCCTCGGTCCCTATCCCCTGAGTGTACGCCATCTCGTGCATGTTCCTGAGTGTCAAAGTAGATGACACTCTCTCCGCTAAGTAGCTGGATCCCGTCTCCGGGGTGTCGAGGTAAGGGTAGCACGGGAAAGGATGTTGCTGCTGCTGCTGTGGTGCTACCGGCTGTGGCCTAGTCTTCGAGGCCCTCTCCCTCACTCGACGGGGTCCTCTCCCCAATCTAGGTCTCTCCACCACAGCAACTGCCGCATTCTCGCCCTTCGTCGGCTCCGGCATCACCTCGAGAATGGTGTCGTCGATGAGGTAGGTCTGTAGCTGACGGGGTCTATCAACATCCTCCTCGTCCTCCTCCTCATCATCCGAGTCCACAGTCACTACCGCCGACTCTAAGGGCTTCGTCGGTGGGAGGTGCTCAGGAGCTGGAATTTTCATCCAACTCATGCCCCACACCCTCCAAGCTAGGCTACCGTCAGCCAAGGTCCTCAACCACTTCAGGTCGAGATAGTAGTCACGGTCCATAGTGGGCACTGGGGTAGCTAGAGGCACGTACTCCGAAGAAGCCTCAAAAGAGGTTAGCTTTTCAGCTAACCGAGTGGCGATAGCGCCACAACTCAGGTACCGGGAAGAGGCAGTAGCCATCAAGGCAAGGGCAGCACAAACCATAGAAGGAGCATTAAAGACCACTTTCCTGGTCCGCTCCGGGTTGAGGTAAGACATCAGAAGCAACACCTCATGATTATTCAGTTTATTGATATCCTTTCTGTCATAAAGGAGGTTTGAAAGAGAACGAAGAAAGACCCTCAAGGTAACATGCTGAACGTCATTAATCAGCATGTTGCTTGAGGTGGGAGCTGGCTTTCCGGTCAAGCAAGGCATTAGGCGGCAGACACCACACTCAGCTGGAATATCGGTGATAGAATCCTTGGGAGGCTTGGCCAACCCAAGGTGAGAGGCAAACAAATCCATAGTCAACAGAAAACTGGTATTCATCAACCTAAACTCAACGGTCTGGCCCGCTGGGTCATAGCTAAAGGAGCTCATGAACTCCAAGGTAAGAAAAGGATAAGAGTGTTTCCTCAGCCTATACAACCCAATAAGACCCAAAGTCTCAAATATGTGACAGACATCCGTCTCTATCTCCAAATCCTCCAACAAAGTAGTGTCTATACACCTCGTAGGTCTCATTTTGCATTTTTGTAAAGCTACAAAACGCTCTCTTTGCTTGAAATCGACAAAAACAACAGAAGGGTACTCCGGAACCGCGGGTACCACGGGTCCGCTCCCCTCCCCAGTCTCAGGCTGTGTAACCCTCCCCCGTTTGCTCTGACGGGTCCCTAGGTTCAGTCTCGGCATCTGTTTCGGCATATCATCAGACAAACTTGTATAAACATGTAAACATATACTTCACATAATTTGGTCTTTACATGTTGAGCTAGGTACACAAATTTCACCAACAAATTCGACATGTGAAGCACATAAATCATGCCATTAAACTTGAATGCTCAGCTAGGTACACACATTCACCAACAGTTTCCTCAATTTGATCCATGAATTCAATTTATAACTACTCATAAGCCATAGTTGTGAAAATTTAGCATGGTGAACACACATACTCAGCAATTTCCAACCCTTAGCACGATTCTAACGCTACACCGTAACACTTCCAATAACATGTGAGGCAATAGTACAAGTCCACGGAGAAGTAATTTAGAACATATTATCATCATCTTCACTATTAGAAACAAATAACTCAATTCAACTTTGTCAGACGGTCTCTACAGCTGTAATTATTTTGACATGTTCTTCATCATTTAGCATCACTACTATCATATTAAAGTTCAAACTTTTCTTAATCATTCATATACAACACCGAATTTCGAATGTACAAGACGAATTCCCCGTTGAGGCACTTTTAAGACGGAGTTTTAAGGCAACTTTCTAAGGTGAAAATAATCAAAATCCGTCCTTCAACATGATATAAACAATGTATAACACTCAATTCCATCATCTAATCAATGTAAAATAATCAAAAATCAATTTCAATTTTGTAAACCCTAGAAACTTTTGGTTTCAATTTTTGCAATTTCTAGTCTAATTTACAACACTTAATCACCAACAATCATACAAGGGAAGTGTGTGAATCCTATTACAACAATCAAAAGCAACAATCTATCATGTGAATCGAAAATTTTAGATTGTTTCACCATCCTAACACATTCAAAGCAATAAATCATACAAATTAGGGAGAAAAGCATACCTTAATTGAGTAGCAAAGTAAAAACACGAAATTAAACAAAGAAATCAACCCCAAGAATTACCACCAACACAAGATGAGGAAAGATTTTGAGAGGAATTTAGGCTTAGGTGTTTCGAAATATGGAGGAAGAATGATAAGAAATAGAAAGATTAGGGGTTTTAAGAAACCCGTAGGATTCACTGTACAGTAACCTACTCGATCGAGTGCCTAGGGTACTCGATCGAGTACCACCCTACTCGATCGAGTAGGCGCTAATTCGTCGAGTATCTGCAGGAAATTTCCCACATCCCGACGTCATAGCTTCCTAACTAGATCGAGTGAGGTCTACTTGGTCTAGTAAGCACTCGCACTCGGTCAAGTATAGTTAAGTACTCGGTCAGAAATACTAAGTAACTTGAAGATTCCTGCAAAAACAACATCGCGTGTCGATTCCAAACTAAGTTCGGAATTCGGCACGAATTATCACACTCCATCACGTATTACAATCATTTCTCACGCAAAATGTAATTCTCAACGAATAAGGTAAGGTGTACGTCACATTACGCTATACAAGTTACCCAACTGGGTTTACCTGCTACCGAATTATTTATAAACATAATCATGCCATCATATTACACTTAAACTTACTTTACATGTTACTACTAAACTCGTATTCACTTCAATTTGAAGCGTATAATTAACTTCAATTCTTTCTTTTACATATCATATAAATGCATACTCTTCATAACAAATTAATCTATCATGTTCTACATTCAATCATACGCAAATCATCTTGTACAAATCAATTATTACGAAGCGGAAATTTCAACCAACAATAAGGCATAAACGCATCACTATATGCTATGCTTCAAATTACAACTCGACTATTCTATAACTATCATCATAGCAATTACGGTAGGATTTATAAACTCGTATATGACTACCGTCATCATCAACTTACAGCAAACACCAACATGTTCATCCTTTTATTATAGCACACCCATTCACATTCCCACGCATTTCTATCGAATAGACCTTTATCACGTATCTCAAAATCATCATACAAGCTCACTAATCATGCCAACACTTCACTAAACACGGCCCAAATACAACTATCACATCCTTATTAACGCTAACCAAGGCTCAACTACAGGTAGCTCCGACACCATTAGCATTCACGTCACACATATACACACGGACTCCACATTCCCGTACCATGTGACTGGCTTAAGTATCATGGGGCCAAGATTTTGAAATGAGGGCGCCTACTCACCAAAAACCAAGCATCAGCTGGGGCTCCCATTACACATACACCAGGTTCATTTTATTAGACTCACTACGTTCATTATTTTCATTTGTTACAGGTTCCAAAATCGTCGCTCTGATACCACTTTGTAACACCCCCATATTTAGAGGAGCCTTAACTAGGCCTTCCTTAGCATATAAGGGCGTTACCATCTCGGTTGCCCGAGGATAGTAATAATCAAATGTCGATAAAAGAACTATTAAGTACTTTACAAGTGATTTAAAACCAACTAACGATATAAAAGATACAACTCAAAGACTACTCGCTATAACTATCGAATCACCTGAAGACTCATCCCTGCCCGGACTCCAGCCATCAACCACATCAACACCTGCTAAGACCGACTGCTCACCATAAGGGATCACGGCAGACACATAACAAACAAAACAACCACACAAGGTCAGTACTGAGATAAGATACAACAAAATCAACTACGATTATCAACACAACACAACACTATCAATTCCACACGTATTCACAATAATCCAACCAACCTCTATCACTGACTGTCCACTGGACCAGCCCTGCCAGTGGGGGACCGCAGCCGTTCCCACCAAAGCCCCGCTCATCATATCGAGCGATAACCCTGTCCATTAATGTGCACATCCCTCCTGTGGCGGGTTCCACAGGAGGCGAAACTAGGGCGTGAAGCCACTCCCGCAAGTGACCCCACTCAGCCGAGAACGCATCTCGAGAACCAGAGACAACCAAACACAATCACAATCACAACCGTCAGAATACAATTACGATATTAAGCGTTCACAATACAACAAAAACAACCGACACACTAGACCATCTACAGAAACTGAGTAGGCGAACCTACCTTTAAGCAACTGCAACCAATCCATGCCGACAACCAACATATCCAGCAACCAAGCAAGGCCTATAACCACAATAAAACTATCTATTACTATCAAGCAAACCCTAACTCTAAAGAACAAGGACACGGATGATGATTATGACATACCTATAAGAAGAAACTCGGCAAAAGACCGCTACCCGACTCAAGTGGCGCTCTCCTAAGGCACAAGGACCTTCAAAAGGCTTCCATGGAGGTTTTAAGGTGAAGGGAAGGGAAAGAGGCGACTGAAGGATAGGAGGAAAGTGGCGAAAATGAATTGCGGAAATAACAAAACGCGATATAAAACCCTCGCTGAAAACTCGGTACTCGATCGAGTACCCAACATACTCGATCGAGTGGCCCCCTACTCGATCGAGTAGCCTAGCTACTCGATCGAGTAGCCTCTACTCTATCGAGTACCACTCTTAACACGCAACCCAAGATGGTTTTGGCACGCCTTTCTAAGACTACTCCCGCTCCCAAGGTCAGTCAACGCTGGTCAAAGGGTCCCTAAAAGGGCGGGTATTACATGTACCCTTTGTGGTCAGTGGTGATTATATGTATTATTGATACTGACGTTTGTGTGTCTCTGTAACTTGCCACCTATTTCCGGGGTAGCCTGTCTTGATCCATATTATATTTTCGATCATATGGGGTGCATTTGGATTACAGGTCTAGTTTTGACTGTGAGCGGGACATGGCATGCGCGTTGGACTTGCTTGAGAGTGGCGAGTCACCTCCATCGAGGTGGCATAGACTAGGTTAGAGACATAGGTGTTGTAGTTATGAGATTTCCCTTTTATGTAACTTGTCTTGTAACGACTTTAAACTCAGATTGTAATAAAAGGTTTCGTTATTGGAGTTTTGATGCACTACCTCGGGAAACCGAGATGGTAACACTCTTGGTTACCTTGGTCGGGTAAGTAGGGGTGTTAAAAAGTGGTATCAGAGCGACGATTTTGGTATCCGAACCCAATAAAAATAAACTTGGTAAAAGTACAATAGGAGGTTGGCTTTGGATGAGAAGGGCCCCTCCCTCCAAATCTGAGCCTATTTCCCATCATAGTAAACTACGTTGGTGGCTATTATGGGTGAATGTTTGTGAAACCGGATGTGAGTACATGTATGTTGTTGATAAGAGTCTTGTGTGATGTAGTCTTTCATATATTGTGTGATATTGTATGGATATTGGATGAAAGTCTTGAAGTGAATAACATGTGCGAGGGACCTTAGTCCCGTCCATTGACATTTTAATGTTGCGAGTGTTCTTTAGACTTTCTAGTATTATCGTAGATTTTGAGTGGGTGGTGGTTGCTAGTAGGGTATGTAATACCACAGATTTCTGAGTATAGTGAACTTGGTCGAGTAGGTTGTACTCGACTGAGTAGGTCATCGAGTGTTTTGAGGCGGGCTAATGCCTTAGGTGCACTCGACCGAGTATGTGAGACACTCGGTCGAGTAGGACGTACTCGGTCGTGTATGTCTGGTACTCGACCGAGTGTCCGGTCTGACGAGTTATATTTTCCGCGGTTTGATTAGAGTGATAAGGGAATTATATATATTTTGATAATCATTTTGTTAATCAGTTTACTAAACCTAATATATTTCTCTAAACCCTCCCTAATCACTCTAATCATCAAGCAAGCAAGATCTAGCTTTCGGTTGCCGGATTCTGTGTCCTTGTATTAATCAATTTGTAAATATTAGTCTCATTTCTTTTGCAATTTATTCTACATTCGTTGAATCCCAATTTTGGGTTAATATTGGGAGTAATTAGTTGGTTAGTGATGGATTGTGATGTGGTATTACTTGATTATCTTTGTTAGGTGACAGTTTCGTAGAGGAGCAGTTCTAGCTTCGTTGTTGTGTTGATTTGCGGAATTTGCGAATAAGGTAGGGTTTCCCTACTCAGTTTTCTGTATGATTGATTATAAGTTGATGTGGAAATGTGGGATTATCATTGATGTGGATTCTTGTGATATTTTGATATTGTTGACATTGTTAATATTGATTGTGGAGCCATTGTCGGGAGATGGTCTTCACCCCCCATGTTCACCCCTTGTGGCTCCTGTCACAAAGGGGATGTGCACATTAATGATCTGGGTTCGCTCGTTGCAATGAGCGGGGCTTAGGTGGCAAGGCTGCGGTCTACCACTGGCGGTGTGGGTATCTGTTACGATGGGTAACTTGGCTGGTCTGGGCTGCGCTTCAGACATTTGTATTTGGAGGTTTGACAATGTTTATTGCAGGATTAAATTGTATTAGTTTTTGTATTGTAACTCATGATTAATTATGCAGTTGACTGACCCTTTCATGTTTCCAAAACCTGCGATGATCCATTGGGGGATGGTGAGCTAAAGTTTAGCTGGTTTTGTTGTTGAGCTTGCATGAAGGATTGGATGGGACGCTTGCAAAACGATAATCTTTAGCTTCCGCTGAGTTATAATATTTGGTCAAATGGGTTAAAGTTATATTTTCTTTTGGATTTAGCATTTTTGGTCATGTAATTGATTAAGCTACTTTACTTTAAATATACGTTCTTTGATGGTCTATTTGATATACTTTACCTCGAGTAACCGAGAAGGTAGCACTTCCGTTTACTAAGGTAGGCCTTGGTAAGGCACTTTGGTAGATGGGGGTGTTACAAACTATAAAGTGGTATCAGAGAGTCGATTTTGGAATCTAAAATCAGTGAACTAAATTAACATAGGGTGTCTAAATAAAATGAACCCGGGTAGGAGTTGTTTTGAGCTACTGCAAAGGTTTGGCAGACGTCCTAAAACAGTAAGATTGCCCTCACAACTTCGAGCGGGTCACTACGGGGTGCGTCACGGGGATCGTTGCGTGTGTGCGTGTTTATATATATGCATGAATAGAGTGGTTGTATGTATACATTGGACTGGAAGTGTTGTGATGTGGCTTGGTTGGAAAAAGGTGTAAAGTGTATAATGTGTTATAAGGTGGCGTGATATATGTTTTGTGTTTATGTTTTGGCACTTTTTGGTGTAAAGTATATATACATTGTGAGGAATGTGTTGGGAACCATTTTAGCATGACTCGAGCAAGTGTGGCGGGGAACTCGACCGAGTATCCTTGACACTCGACCGAGTGAGGGCACTCGTCGAGTAGTTAATATACTCGACCGAATGGCTTGTACTCGATGAGTACTTATGATTACTCGACCGAGTACCTCTTTGGTGGAAGTGATTTTTATTTTGAGCCATAGGCTGTGTGCTTACGTTTGTCTTTGTTATTCAAGTTCAAAATGCCACCAAAGAGATCTGCTTCGTATATTAAAGCCTCTGAAATGAGCTTAGATGATACTGCCAGAATGATTGAGCAACATGAAGCACTCACTAAGGCCCTAAAGAATGTAGGGAAGGGAATTGAAGTAGTCGTTGATGCATCCAAGATGAGCACCAATATTTCCCGCCTCAACCCTATCACTTATGAGGGCACGGACGAGCCCAAATTGCTCGACAACTGGCATCGAGAGATGGAAAGTGTTTTAGAGATTGTCAATTGCCCGGATGAAATGAAAGTGGGGGAGGCTGCGTTTTACCTAAGGGACAAAGATAGGGTGTAGTGTCACCGCGAGAGGGAGACTGCACGTGAGTAATATAAGAAATTGGGTGAGCCCGCGATTCCTTGGGCGAAGTTCAAGAAGGCAATGAGGCATCAGTTTGTTCAAGACTATATTCTTAGCAAGCTGTGGGTTGAGTTCGACAGGTTTGCCATGACCGAGAGCATGACCATGGTTGAATACTATCACAAGTTCAATGAGTTGTCGCGCTATGCGGAGGATATGGAGCTGAGTCAACTGAGTCTGGCTCTTCGTTTCGAGAGAGGGTTATCGTTGAAAATTATGGAGCAGCTACCTGTTGGGGTAATCTTGGACTTAAAAGGGGTTTATAAGAGGGAGAGACATGCTGAGAGATTAATTGACATGGCTAAGGAGGCCAAGGGAAAGGGGAGATAGAAAATAAAGGCTGAGAGTGAAGGTGGTAACCAGTGTAATACTACGGATTTGTATAATCTAAGTACTCGACCGAGTAGAGCCTACTTGGCCGAGTAGTGTCAAAAATGTAGTCTGTTTGGGTTCTGCCGAGGAATACTCCGCCGAGTATGATGAATAATCGACCGAGTAGAGGATACTCGGCCGAGTATACACTTTACTCGACCGAGTATCCGGTCTGGCGAGTAATATTTCAGCGCTTTGATGCGGGAGTGTTTAGGGTTATTTAATTGTGAAAAAACAGTTTCTAAGCGTCATTGGCAACCCTAATCATTTAACGATACTCTAATCACTTCCTAATCTTCCACTGTGTGTGAAATCGTCGTAGCTTTGCGTTCAATCTTTCGTTCTACCGTTGGTAAGTCCTTATTTCCCATGTCATTTATGTTATTCTTAGGGTTTACTGTATATATGAAATTGGGAAAAAGGGGATTGTGCAATGAGTAATTGTGCTATGTGGTTATTGTATAGGAGAAGACTTCGTAGAGGAGCCATTCAAATTGTCCGATTTCCCGTATTGCTGTTGTTCCTAAGGTAGGGTTTCCCCTACTCAGTACTGTTAATTGATTAAGATTGTATTTGTTTCATAATTGTTGTTATCTTCATATCATCGGAGGATGGGTGTTGTGGTGACGGTGTTGATGTGGTTGTGTTGTGACGGTTGTGGTGTTGTGACAGCTCTGATGCTGTGGTGTGTGTGATTGTAGTGGAGTCACTTACGGGAGTGGCTTCACACCCTAGTTCGCCCTCCGTGGAACCCGTCACGGGAGGGGATGTGCACATTAAGGGACAGGCATTGTTAGTCGCTCGTTGATGAGCAGGACTTGGTGGGGATGGGCTGCGGTCCCCCACCGGCGGAGTGGATTACCTGTTGCGATGGGTAATTCGGCAGGGCTACACACTCCGGTGTGTAGTCGGTTACTGTGGAGGATGATCAGCCGGTTACATTGTTTGTTTGTCTTATACCGATTGAATAGTACTGACCCCATTGTTGTTGTTCGTGGAATCTGCGGTGATACATTTGGGGATGGTGAGCAGGCTTGACAGATATTGCTTTTGGTGAGCTTGGGCGGTCATGGGGAGTCGTCTTCACCAGTTATAGCATCAGAGTCCCGAGTCATAGTTATGACTTTATAGTTATCAGATGTTCGATTTATTTTATTGGTTTGGATTTGGATTTTTGTCAATGTAAACAATTACACTTTTCAGTATTTCTAATAAATGTGTTAGGACATACGCTTTTGATATGTACTAACCTCTGGTAACCGAGATGGTAACAGTCTTTCATGGCTGGGTGGTCCTGGTCAGGCACCTTGGTATGAAGGGGTGTTACAAAGTGGTATCAGAGCCGAAGATTCCGGCACCTAAAACAAGTGAACCTAATGAACTTAGGGTGTCTAAATAAAATGAACCCGGGGAGTGTTATTTGGAGCTACCGCAAGGACTCGGGAGACGTTCCGGAGTCGCAATTTGGCCCTCACTAACTCGAGCCGGTCACGGGGGGAAGTGTGTTAAGAGTTATGTCGTATATGTGCATGTATGTGAAGTCCCACGGTTGGAATATGTGGTGATAAGAATGTGTATGTGGATTCGTAAAGGTATATTGAGAACTGAAACAAAGTAGAAGGAATAAATATGTGAAAGTGAAACGGTTTTAACATGTGAATGATTTACATGATTACATGTTTATTATGTGGCAATCGAATTTCTGTTGATATATGATTGTTTGTTGGGGTAGAAAGCATGATAAGGGGATACTGTGTGTTTTTTGTAGCTTGTTTAGCATGACTCGGCCGAGCAGGGCAGGTACTCGACCGAGTATGGGGTACTCGGCCGAGTAACCAGGCACTCGACCGAGTGTTGATAGGCAGTAAGCAGCAGTTGCTACTGGACGTGTTTACTCGACCGAGTATGTAGGCGTACTCGACCGAGTAGAGCATACTCGGCCGAGTGTCGTTTATACTCGACCGAATATACGTTTTGTGAATTTGAGGTTGGCTACTGGAGTCGACTACTCGCCCGAGTATCGGTGATACTCGACCGAGTAGTCCTTTCTCGACCATGTATTGTCTGGTACTCGGCCGAGTGCTTCTTTGGCGGAAGATTGTTACATTTTGTGCCGTAGGCTTTTGTGCTTACCTTTCTTGTTTCTTATCAACTCAAAATGCCGCCTAAGAGAACTGCCGCGCAAATTCAAGCTTATGAGATGACCATTGATGAGATTGCTCGTATGATTGAGCAACAAGATGCTCTTCTTGAGGCTCTTAAGAATGTGGGAAAGGGGACGGAGAAGCCGGTGGATGCTACTCAGCTTAGCATCATCATTGCCCGCTTCAACCCTCCCATATATGAGGGTGTTGGGGAACCTAAGCTGCTTGAGAAATGGCACCGTGAGCTGGAAAGTCTCATGGAAGTAGTCAAGTGTCCCGATGATATGATCGTTGAGCAGGTAGTATACTACCTGAGAGGTGAAGCCGCCGTGTGGTGGCAAAACGTCAAGGAGGATGCTAGAACCTACTACCAGGCTGAGGGTCTGGGGGCTATTCCCTGGTCGGGGTTGAAGAGCGCTATGAGAGAGCATTTTGTGCCGGAGCATGTCCGACACAAGATGAGGTCTGAGTTCGATTCCTTCACCATGACAGAGGAGATGACAGTCACCGAGTACTATCACCGGTTCCTAGAGTTATCTCGCTATGTTAAGGTTATGTAGTTGGCACAAAGGGGTTTGGCTCTCCGTTTTGAGATGGGTCTGTCTGCCAAGATCGTGAGCCGTCTGCCAGCCACTGATCTTAAGGAAGTATACCTGAGAGCGGGTCAAGTTGAGAGGATGGTAGACCTCTCAAAAGAGATTAATGAAAGGACTGCTGCCGAGAAAAGGAAGGCTGATAGTGGAAACAACCATCAGTCGGGCAACAAGAAGGGTAACTTCAACCATGCCAAAGCTTTTTCTGGTGGGGCTAGTTTCTCCGGGGGATCTCGTGGTTGGGGAAAAGCTGGTGGTCGGAGTTTGAGTGACAGCTCCAACCTTACATGCTTCCACTGTGGTGGTGTAGGGCACAAGAAGCGGGATTGCACGAGTGTCAAGACCGGAGCATGTTCGGGAGCTTATCAAGGGAATTTCTCTCAAGGGCCGACTCAGAGCTTTGCTAGCAACCAGCCGAGTGGATCATGGGGCAACAGAGGTGGACTTTGATGTGACCATTATTTGGGCATATTTAGTCCCCGAATTAGCCTCGTTCCTATGCTTTTTAGTGCATATTTGGGTCATTTACTATCTTTAGTCCTTTGTTTTGCATATTCTTTGAGGTTTTGTTTCCTTGGTAGGAGAGGAGTGCAAACCTTGCATTTTCATGGCAAAATAGAGCTAAATTGATCGAATCTAATGACCAAGCATCAAAGAGAAGACAAGACTAGAAGGCCTTTGTACATATTATAGTAGATAGGCAATGATGAAGAAATCCTTGCATCCCCGACTAAATCCCGGAGGATTATTGGAAAAAGAGAAAAAGAAAAGAAGAAAAGAAAGGCTGGGACGAGATCCGCTCGTCCAGCCATGAAGACGCCCGTCCAACACTTCGGGAATCCGAGCGTCTTTTCCATAAGGACGCCCGTCCAACCACGCCACAATCCGCTCGTCCAAGCATCAATCCGCTCGTCCAGCCACCCCAGAATTCGCCCGTCGCGACCCTTGGACACTCGGATTGTCTTACAGCCCCTTACGTCTTCTTCTTCCCTCCATGAAAGATGCGCATATTTATGAAAGACTGGCAAAAAGGAGTCTCGCATCTTTTCTGAGAGGAGCGATTCCTCAAGGATTTAATCGTCATTTAAGCCCTTAATAAACCCTAATTTGTGTACCTAATCCCCACTATAAATACCCCATTAGTGTAATTAGATTAATCATGTTCTTCTTATCAATCTTTAGTATAGTTTATATCATTCTAATCTCTTCTTAATCTTGTAATCAACTTCTAATCAAATATCAATACAAATCTCATTTCCTTAATTTCTCTTTTGTTCATCTTTTATTTTGGGTAATTGAAGATTATTTGAGTTATTATTGGGAGATTGACAACCTTCCAATCAATCATCAAGTACTTCTATTATTCTTTGCTTTATTTTGGAATCATTATTAGGTATAATTCTCTTAATCCCTTTTTAATTATTGTTAATCATCTTCATTTATTCATCATGTTTTGCTTTGTTAATATGATTGACAACCTTGTTAACATGCTAAACTTGATAATGAGTGAGTAGTTTCCTTAATTAGGGTTAATGGGTAATTAGGGGAAACCAACAAGGGGGATGATTCATGCTTAATTTAATATGTTTTCATAATTTATTTGCTTGCTTGTTGTGATCTCAACTTATGCACATGTTATGTTTGATGAAATGCGAGCCTATGAATCCTTGCATTTTTTACCCATCACTTACCTTTTCAATGAGACTTGTAAGACATAAACCAACTCGAGTCTCATTAGACCATGCATATAGTTGAGTAGGGAGGATTAAGTCGACTTGTAGGTGTTGTACAATCTAATCGATTCGGCTCCGGGACCCAAACCTTCCTCGAATTGTAAGATATAAACCAACTCGATCCATCACAACAATAATTGCTTGCTTATAATTTGAGAATATGTTTGTATGATCAATTCCCATGAATCCCCTATGACCCCATGACACCCTAGAGCTTTTAATCAATTGTTTACATCTCATTTTAATCATCTTGCTTGTTTACTTTTATTGCTATTTAGTTTAGTGATCTTCTCATCTCAACCCAAATCGTGACACCCCTAGATACCGCTACTTGCAATCGAAAATCCTACATCAATACCCGGCCCTTGGGATCCGACCTTTACTTGCCTCTTTACAAATAGTAGAGTTGTTTATGAAGTTATAAATATTGTTTTGGTCTAGGTGCTCCTAACGACAAGTAACCGAAAATTAAGCTCCAAGTGAGTCCGACCAAAAATGGCGCCGTTGCCGGGGACGGTGTTAACTTGATTTGATTTTCTTAGATTGTTATTAGTTGTGTCTTTCTTTGCCTTGGGGAAGTAAAACTCCTCAAGGTTTGTTCTAATTATTTTCAAGTTGTTTGATATTTTGAATGTCTAGAAGATCACAAGGTAACTTGTTACCCATTGATCACGAAATTGAAAGGACTTTGACAAACGATAGAAGACTTGCTAGAGGTACTTTGAGAGGTATTGGTGAGGTTGTAGATATTCAACCAAATACTATTGAGTTCATCAACCCTTTTGCAAGATAAGGTGAGGAGAACCCAACACAAAATCCAACACAAAATCAACCCACAATGCCTAAATTTTTATCACATTCCGTACCAACCGAGGAGAACCTACCCAATGGAACTCCCACACCACAACACTTAACTGGAAATTTCGTTGCAAAATCCGCATTTATCCAATTAGTCGAAAGAAGCCAATTTAGGGGGATGCCAAGTGAAGACCCTCACTCTCACATGGAGACTTTTTGTGACTATTGTGATGCGATTTCACAAACCGGTGTGACTCAAGACAAAATTCGATGGGTCTTATTCCCTTTTTCTCTAATCGGCCCTGCAAAACAATGGTTGAAAAGCGTTGATAAGGCTACTCTTGGAATTGACTCTTGGAAGAAGTTGGCTCTAGCTTTCTACAAAAAATTCTAGCCTCCGGAAAAGACTAACATGCTAAGAGCTCAAATTACGGGTTTGAAGCAAAGGGATGAAGAATCTTTGTATGAAGCTTGGGAGCGGTTCAAAGGTATTTGTCGCTCATGTCCTCATCATGGACTTAGCGAGTGGTTCTTGGTACAACAATTTTGGAATAGTCTTTATGAAGACTCAAGAAGTATTCTCAACATGGGATCAAATGGTATGTTCACCGAAGTTGACGATAATCAAACTTAGAACAAGATTGGGGAAATGGCGGTCCATAATTCACAATATAGTAGACCTCGCAAGGCTACTAGAGGAGGAAAGCATGAAGTGGACTCTATTACTCAATTGGGTGCTCAACTTAGTGCTCATATTGATACCATTAACTTGAAGTTTGAAAAGGCTATGGCTAAACTTGAAGAAGCCTCAAAATCACCAAAGCATCATGTTAATGCCATGGTAGCATCTTCATCAATCCCAAGTGGGATATGTGAGAATTGTGGAACTTTGGGACACGACCAAAGTGAATGTAGGGGAACAAATGAGCAAGTGAATGCTTTTCAAGCATACAAGAGTGGCACTCCTTATTCCAATTATTACAATGAAAACACCAAATTCCACCCAAATCTCTCATACTAAAGCCAAAATGTTCAAAACCCTCAACAAACATACACCCCACCTCCCATGAGAAACCAAAATCAAAGACCCTTTTTCAACCAAAACCAATGTTATCAAAATCAAACTCCATACAATCAACAAAATGACCAAGGTTTTGATGTTCAAAAAGCGGTCCTCCAAATGCAAAAGAATCAACAAGAATTTTTCACTCAAATGCAAAAAGATAGCCAAGCAAAGGACATCACCATCAACAACATCCTAGCCCACACAAAAATGTTGGAAACTCAATTGACCCAACTAACATCTTCAAACTCTCAAAGACAAAAGGGGCAATGACCACCTCAAGGTAATCCCCCAAGACATGAAACGGTTAGTGCCATTCACTTGAGGAGTGGTACGAAATATGAAGGACCAAAGAAGAAAGTTCAGGATGAAGTTGTTGAAGCTAGTGTCAAAGAAGAAGTTGTGCAAAACTGTAAGAAAGGAGAACCAACAAAAGAAGAAGTTTCAAAGAAAAGTCAAGAAAAGGCCAAGGAGAAGGAGCCCATTGTGACTAGACTTCCATTCCCAAGTCGTCATGCTAAGCCCAAGTTTGATGACCAACTTGGAAAATTTATGGAAATTGTGATGAATTTGGAAGTCTCGATTCCTTTCACGGAATTAATAAATCACGTACCAGCCTATGCAAAGTACATGAAGGACATCCTTAAAAAAAAGAAGTCGATCCAGAAGCTTGAAACTATCGCCTTCACTAAGGTGAGTAGTACAATCCTTCAAGGGAGTTCACCTCCAAAACTTAAAGACCCGGGAAGCTTCTCAATACCGTGTACCATTGGCGACACCACGATCAACAAGGATTTGTGTGATCTAAGTGTTGGGGCTGGTGTCCTTTACAGTTAGTGCAAGGACTTATAAATCTCTAAAAGGATCAAAAGGTATACTTTTGTATTATAATCAGTTGGTCCACGTTTATCAATAACGGTTGGCTTGCTAGATAAGTTTGACGTTATTGTCATACAGATGGCGGTGATCAACTGGTCCCTAAAAGTCACACCTATAGGATACGTTTGAGAGATGTGACGGTATGAAAATACAGTCATGTTGATGCCAAAGTTGACTAAGAAGTTAGTCGGAGTCATTGACTAATAATTAGTCAAACGCGATGTTGAGATAATTATTTAATCCAGATTAAATAATAATGGCTAAAACGAATTAAACAGTTAATTCGTAAATTTAATATTAACGATTATATTTAATTGATGTATATTGAATTAATTATACAATATTGTCTTTGTCGGACATGTATTAATATTTCAACTAATCCGTGTTATTAGTTGATGTTTTAATAACCGATAACTGATGACGATTTATAATAAAAGCGTGTCATATACATTTAGCATTTTACGAACCAGACCACGAGGTAAAATTAAGAGGAAGTGGAAGCCCACTTCCCCATGTAGGCTCACGGTTGGCCGAATGAGGGAACAAAAGGAGAGCTTCTCCTCCTTTCTAACCTAATCATTCATTTGCAAAAATTTTAGGGTTTTGAGAACAATTTTCTCTCAAAACCTAGATCTCACATCTAAAGAAACTCACAACAAATTCTCTCAATATTGCAAGGCAATTAGAGAATACATTCTAGCACAAGGGCATAATCTCAGACGGTCTTGGGTGCAACAATTAGGAGGAGATCTACGTTGATTTCTATTCATTTTGCCGAATTGCACTAGGACCCGAGGTTGATTCTTTTACCTTTATCGTTTCTATTGCATTTTCGTTTTATGACAATGTTCACATATAAATTTTGCGTTATAGTCCTTAATTTTAAGGGTATTATACGGATATTGCCCTACAAGTGGTATCAGAGCGAGGCCACGTAAATTTTTCTATGTGATTTTCATCAAACGGAATTGAATCGATAATTTTTTCTCTTAAAAAAACGTGCGACAGCCTTTTATTCATCACGGCAGAATTTTTTTTTGCACACGGCTGTCTCGTTTTTTTTCTTTTCTCTTGGAAACTGTGTCATGTATATACACGGATGTTTTGTTTTGTTTTCGATTTGTTCTTTGCATATTGTTCTTGTAATCGATATTCATTACAATATGTTAAGATCATATCAATTGTAATTTAGTTTTAATCCGGATTATGTTAAAATTGCAATTGGGTTTTGTCAAAATCGATTTGGTTTTGGATGTTGTTGCTCACGGTTTTGAGCAGCTGCAAATTTTATTTTTTTTGCCCTTTTTGCTCACGGTTTGAGCATCTTTCTTAAAAAAAAAAATTTTTTTGGTTGCTCTCGGTCAAGCCGTGAGAAGAAAGTTTTTTTTGTTTTGTTCCTTTTTGCTGCTCACGGCATTAGCAGCTAAAATAAAAAAAAAAATTTTGTTTTTTTTTTCGGGTTTTTGGCCATATTATGTGCATAATACGGATTTTATGCATTCGCTTGATAGTGAAACGGTTCACTCACGTACCTTTTAGTTACTTTAAAGCGATTTTAAAGTAACGGATTGTAATGAATTAAAATTAAGTTGATTAAAGCGGTTTTATCACATAATTTTAATTATCTTTGGTGATTTGGATAAATTTAACATAATTACGGAATTATGTCACGAATAAATTTATTTTAGTTGATGCATTTTATTTATCGTTATTTTTGAATGTTTTGAATGCTTACATTACGTATTTAATTTTTCAAACGGTTGTAACTTAGTGTGGCCTTAGTAGAACGTGTTACCGTAATGATGGAACACGGTCTTGGTTGTATTTTGAGATCTCGCATCTCCATTTTGTTTTTCTTTATTACAGTTTTTTATTTAGAATGTAAATAGGTTTATATTTTGTAAATTTTAATTGTAATTTTGAGAAGACCAAAGATGGAGACCGGATGCTCACTCCCGCTGCATGAAGAAGATGGAACATCAAGACAAGCTTCTCGGGTCCAACGGTGGATTCCAAAGTTGTATTATGTTCTTTTTACTAGGATAGGCCACACTAGGAATTTTTATTTACGTTTTGCATTCTTTTATTTATTTTATCGTAACGATAGATTGCATCATATTCCGCCTAAAAACCAAACCACCTAATAATTGCATGAAAACTGACTCATATAGAGGTGACGCGTTAGTTTTCTATGACATTCTTATGTCACACGATTAATTTTAAGCCATCACCTAAGTTAATTCATTCACGTAATGCTAGTTATTCGTTCACTTAAAATGAATTAAAACTAAGTTGATGGGATCTTCCTTATATAACCAAAAATTGAGAATAGTCTTTATAGGTCAAACTCCAATGAATCCCTTCTTCGTCGGTAGGCATAATATGACCCCTTCTACGTCGGGTAAGTTGGAACTGATTGACTTATTTTATCTCAACACTATGGTCACTCGTACGATCCTGTGATTATGGTGGACTATAGATAGGATTTACGGAAATCTATCGACCAAGAGTTCTTACGGAAGAACTAGCTAAACAGTTGGCTTATCAATTTACGGAAATTGAGTCTTGGGATCACTTGTATTATTCTTGAGGGAGATCAATTATGCAAGTGCAATGAGTCTACACGATTAAAATGAATTTTAATAGACTTAAATCACCTCGATGAGTTGCTTATTTCGTTTTGTTTTCCTTTCTTTTTCAGTGTAGATCACGATCACTTAAACTGCTAATAACAATATGGCTGGCCGTGCTGACGACCCAATGCCTAGTGCCACATTGGACCGTGAGTCCTGGCTTCGGATCTTCATGAATCAGATGAATCAGTCAACTCGACTGAAGAATGATGGATCAAACTTCGCGGACTGGGAGGCGGCATTACGGAATGCTGCCGCAGCTGACGGGAAGCTCAAGTTTTTGACTGAGCCCATCCCGTCAAACCCAGGTCCCACGGCTGGAGCTAACGAGATCGCCAAGTATAACGATTTCATCATGGAAGCGGGTGCGATTAAAAACGTACTCATTTTTGCAATGGAATCCAATTTGCAGAAACGCTTCATAGCCCAAGGTGCAAACAAGATTTTCACCACGCTCACCAAGGAATTCTCGAAAGCACCGAGAATCGTGACCTATGAGCATACCACTCGCTTCTTTAATGCGAGACTCCAGAAGGGCCAACCGGTTAGCCCACACATTCTCAGCATGATTGAGAATGTCGAGAGACTGGAGGCGCTTGATTGTAAAATCAGCGAGAACATCATGATTGACCGCATGCTTCATTCACTCCACGATGGTTTTGCGCTCTTTAGAGCGAATTACTATATGAATGATTTGAAGAAAAGTCCCCATGAACTGCACTCCCTCCTCGTACAGACCGAGAAGGACATGAAGTTCAGTGGGAGCTTGAAACAGGATCTTCTTGTTGTGTCAAACAAGGGCAAGGGTAAGGGCAAAGCTCAGGCAGACCTAGCGGTAGGTAAACCGAAGTTTAAGAAGTTGGGATCAGGTAAGAGTGGGCCTGGTGAGGCAAGCAACTCATCAGGCGCGACAAAGAGCAAGACCGAAAACATGGAATGCCATCACTGCCACAAGACTGGGCATTGGAGGCGTACATGTCCTGTTTATCATGAGGACAAAAAAGCAGGTCGCGTTAAACCTGTTGGTATGTCTTCTTCCTCTTCTACTTTTTCATATGATTGAGATTAACCACGCAAGTTACGGAACTTGGGTACTAGATACTGGTTGTGGTTCTCATCTGTGTAATCATGTGCAGGGGCTCCGAAACATCGAACCCCTCGTAAAGGGTGAGGTGGACCTGCGTGTCGGGAATGGAGCACGAGTGGCTGCCGTCTCGAGGGGAACATACGTGATCCAGCTTCCTAGCGGATTTGAGTTATTTTTATATAACTGCTATTATGTACCCAGTCTTTCTAAAAACATTATTTCAGTTTCTGCACTTGACAAACTTGGTTTTTCATTTGTAATAGAGAATAATACTTGCATTTTCTCATTACACGATATGATTTATGGCAAGGCAGTCTCCATGAACGGAATTTATGTTTTAGATCAGACCACCGAAATATTACACGTAATGAATAAGAAGTTAAAGGTTGGTGACAAAGATCAAACGTATCTATGGCACTGCCGTATGGGACACATTAATGAGAAACGCGTAAAACAGCTCATCAAGAATGGAGCTATCTCGGCCTTTGATTTTCAATCATTTGGCACGTGTGAATCATGTCTCATCGGTAAGATGACTCGGATTTCCTTCAAAGGTGTTGGAATGCGCGCTGCTGACCTATTAGGACTCATACACACGGATGTATGTGGACCTATGTCAATCACCGCACGAGAAGGCTATAGGTATTTCATCACTTTCACGGACGATTTAAGTAGATATGGCTATGTCTACTTAATGAAGCATAAAAGTGAATCTTTTGAGAAATTCAAAGAATACAAGAATAGGGTACAGAACCTACTGGGTAGAAAGATTAAAACACTACGTTCAGATCGTGGTGGCGAGTATCTTTCTCACGAGTTTGATCAACACCTCAAAGACTGTGGGATTGCCTTGCAGTTAACTCCACCTGGAACACCTCAGTTGAATGGTGTGTCCGAACGGAGAAATCGAACTCTACTTGATATGGTTCGATCCATGATGAGTCACACCGTGTTGCCTGACTCATTATGGGGTTATGCTTCTTCGTCACTGCTCTAATACTTAACCGAAGTCCGTCTAAAGCTGTTGACAAGACTCCATATGAACTATGGAAGGGAACGGTCCCTAACTTGTCCTTTATACGGGTTTGGGGCTGCGAGGCTTATGTCAAGTGGAGACACGAGGATAAGCTCGGCCCGCGATCGGTCAAGACATACTTTATAGGTTATCCTAAAGGAACACTTGGTCATTACTTCTATTCGCCAACCGAACAACGTGTTTTTGTTGCGGCTAGTGCGACATTCTTAGAGAAGGAATTTCTCGAGAATGCAAAGAGTGATAGAACCTTCGACCTGTCGGAGATTCCAGAACCAAATACCGAGCAACCATTGGAGGAACCAATTCCTTCAATCCCGGCTGCGGTGAATATTCCTGAGGAACCTAGGAGGTCGGGAAGAGTCTCTATTCCTCCGGACAGATACATTGGTATGGTCGAGGAACATGACATAGATGACATTCTACACTTAACGAGTAGTGAACCCGCAACCTATAAAGGTGCCATGACTAGTTCTGACTCAAAGCTATGGCTTGAGGCCATGCAATCCGAGATGGACTCCATGTATGAGAACAACGTATGGGATCTTGTTGACTTACCTGCTAAGGTTCGTCCCCTTCAATGCAAATGGCTTTACAAGATAAAGCATTCAGTGGAAGGTCAACAAGATATCTATAAAGCACGCCTAGTTGCTAAAGGTTTCACCCAAGTGCCAGGTTTGAACTACGATGAAATTTTTGCACCCGTAGTCATGCTGCGTTCCATTCGGATTATCTTAGCGATTGCCGCCTTTCATGACTATGAAATTTGGCAGATGGATGTGAAAACCGCCTTCTTAAACGGCTTTTTGGAGGAAGAGTTGTACATGGTACAACCCGAAGGTTTCATCGATCCTGAACATCCTAAGAAAGTGTGCAAGCTTAAGCGTTCCATTTATGGACTTAAGCAAGCATCTCGGAGTTGGAATCATCGCTTCGACCAAGTGATTAAAGAAAATGGATTTACTCGATCGGTCGAGGAACCATGTCTTTATATCAAGTCGAGTGAGAGCAAGATTGTCTTCCTAATAGTGTATGTCGATGACATACTCCTGATTGGGAATGACATACCTCTCTTAACTTCGGTGAAAGTATGGTTGAAAAACCATTTCCAGATGAAAGATCTGGGTGAGGCACAAAGAATTCTAGGCATCCGTATCTATCGAGATAGATCACGACGGATGTTATCTCTCGATCGGGGAGTCTTACATAGACAAAATCCTAGAGAGATTCAGCATGACTAACTCCAAGAAGGGGTTTCTTCCTATGGCTCCAGGGGTGCATTTGAGCAAGTCTCAGGCACCAGAGACACCGGAAGAGAAAGAGCGCATGACACGGTTTCCTTATGCCTCGGCTATAGGATCAATCATGTATGCCATGATATGCACACGTCCGGACGTGGCATATGCATTGAGTATGACAAGTCGATTCCAACAGCATCCAGGTGCATCACATTGGATGGCTGTCAAGAACATTCTTAAGTACCTACGGAGGACTAAAGATTGGGCATTGACTTATGGAGGAGATCAAAAGCTATGCGCAACCGGTTACGCAGATGCTATCTTCCAAACGGATCGAGATGACTCAAAATCTCGATGCGGATTCGTTTTTACTCTTAATGGCGCTGCGATCGGCAATTCACCTGGAAGAGTTCCAAACAAAGTGTTACAAGCAGATTCTACGACTGAGTCCGAGTACTATGCCGCGTCTAAAGCTACAAAGGAAGCGATATGGATGCGTCAATTCTTACATGGACTATCTGTAGTGCCTAGTTCGAATGACCCGATCACCATCTATTGCGACAATAGAGGTGCCATCTTCCAAGCTAAGGAGCCTAAGTCTAGCAACAAGTCTAGACACGTACAACGGAAAGCTCATCTAATCCGAGATTACGTGGAGCAAAAGGAAGTAGTGATAGAAAAGATTGCTACAGATGATAACATAGCAGATCCTCTCACTAAACCATTACGACAAGATATACATGAAGGGCACGTTAATTCCATGGGAATTAAACGTGTTCCTAAGTTGTAGTACTCTTTTATGGATTAGATTCATTCTCTTTTGTACTCTATACGACATCATCGTTTTGATATTTATATATTTTGTTTTTCATGTGGATTTGTACGACAATTTTGAACACCACAAAGTGAACTGAACAAACATTATTTTTTTGGTCCTTAATTGCCCACGTGAGCTGATAACTCAAGGTAATTATTTTGTGACGTTGGTTGATGGTGGGTTCAACGAGCCATAAGTCAAAAGGTTGACTGACCAATCACAGAGGCGATTTATACGGATATTTCGTAGGACACAACTGTGACATCGACGTGGAGTCCTAAATGTTTTATAACATTCGGTGCCCGATCGTGGATAGGACCTCCATGGTGATCCTAAGAGTCGATTCTTTTGACTATCGACTGTCTCTTGAGACTAAGGCAGATTTTGGGTGACTTTGGTTTCTTTCTCACGGTCATCCGTAACAGGGGGCCAAGTAGATTTTTTTAGGTCATTTCATCTTTGTGCTTAGATCGGAAGGAGTCGAGTTGAAGGAAATATTCAGCCTTTATCGGGTACTCGATATTTCTCAGGGCCACTCGAGGAGTCAGAATCGAAATGCATGGCCATGCTCGAATACGATTTCGTTTTATCAGTTAAGTTACTCTCTAGTCGGGGAAACCACTCTTGATACAGATCGATTGTAAAATACGACCTTTACGGATCCGGATCTGCAAATTGTTTTACATTGAGTGGGAGAAATTTTAAATGAATATGAGAATCGGTTATCGCACATACACTTGTACGGACAAGTGGGAGTTTGTTGGAATTTGTGTCCTCCGAGTTAGTGCGGATAACGTCATTGCACATACACTTGTACGGACAAGTGGGAGCTTGTTAGGCGGGTGTCCTTTACGATTAGTGCAAGGACTTATAAATCTCTAAAAGGATCAAAGGGTATACTTTTGTATTATAATCAGTTGGTCCACGTTTATCAATAACGGTTGGCTTGCTAGATAAGTTTGACGTTATTGTCATACAGATGGCGGTGATCAACTGGTCCCTGAAAGTCACACCTATAGGATACGTTTGAGAGATGTGACGGTATGAAAATACAGTCATGTTGATGCCAAAGTTGACTAAGCAGTTAGTCGGAGTCATTGACTAATAATTAGTCAAACGCGATGTTGAGATAATTATTTAATCCAGATTAAATAATAATGGCTAAAACGAATTAAACAGTTAATTCGTAAATTAAATATTAACGATTATATTTAAATTATGTATATTGAATTAATTATACAATATTGTCTTTGTCGGACATGTATTAATATTTCAACTAATCCGTGTTATTAGTTGATGTTTTAATAACCGATAACCGATGACGATTTATAATAAAAGCGTGTCATATACATTTAGCATTTTACGAACCGGACCACGAGGTAAAATTAAGAGGAAGTGGAAGCCCACTTCCCCATGTAGGCTCACGGTTGGCCGAATGAGGGAACAAAAGGAGAGCTTCTCCTCCTTTCTAACCTAATCATTCATTTGCAAAATTTTTAGGGTTTTGAGAACAATTTTCTCTCAAAACCTAGATCTCACATCTAAAGAAACTCACAACAAATTCTCTCAATATTGCAAGGCAATTAGAGAATACATTCTAGCACAAGGGCATAATCTCAGACGGTCTTGGGTGCAACAATTAGGAGGAGATCTACGTTGATTTCTATTCATTTTGCCGAATTGCACAAGGACCCGAGGTTGATTCTTTTACCTTTATCGTTTCTATTGCATTTTCGTTTTATGACAATGTTCACATATAAATTTTGCGTTATAGTCCTTAATTTTAAGGGTATTATACGGATATTGCCCTACACTAAGAGCAAGCGTGAGTGTTATGCCGTATTCGGTTAGTAAAAGGCTAGGGATGGGAGAGCTTAAATGTACCAACATCACACTCCAAATGGCCGATAGATCGACGAAGACACCGTTAGGGATATGGGAAGATGTTCCCGTGAGAATCGGCAAATTCTTCATCCCGGTGGACCTTGTCATTGTTGACATGGAAGAAGACTCCAATATTCAGATCATCCTCGGTAGACCTTTCTTGCACACCGCGGGTGCGGTGATAGATGTGAAGCACGGAGAGCTTACTCTAGAAGTGGGAGACGAGACCATAGCTTTCAATCTTGACAAGACCTTGAGAGCTCCCCGTTTGCATGAACCATGCTTTATGGTTGATGACTATAGCCGGAAGGATGATAGGAAGAAGTCGGAATTCCAATGGAAAAAGAAAGTTGATGATGCTCCATCAAAAGAGCAAGGAAATAGCAACAATGAGAGCTTGAAAAGCTCACCCAAATCCAACAATGAAGAGGATGGCCTCATTGGCCAAAACAAGAAAGGAGGAGAGTTGTCTCTATCAACTCAAGAAATTTTTAATGATCAAGTAGACGAAGTTTGCGGTCTTTGGGATGATGAGTTCGAAGGGATATTCAATCCCTATATTGGTAATGCTATGAACCAAGACCATCATGGAGAACAACAAGTGCAAAGATCTATTGAGGATCTTTATCATGATAATGAACAAGCTTTCGACTACTACTTCAAGGTGTTGAGTAACATCAACAACACCTTGAACATGCCCCCTTGACATCTTACATTGGATGAGAGTTTGGTGGAGTCCTCCCTAAACCACTATTTGTAAATATTCTAACTCCCTAACTTGCATTTCAATTTTTACATTTCATTTTTGTCATTTTTGGATTTATATTTTTGTGCCTTGATCAAGATATTCATCATTTTGAGAGAAGTGAGGGAGGGACATATGATTCTATTGATGTGTAGTGCTTTGACTTAGTGTGTGGATAGCAACTGCCTAGGCTATTCATGCCTTTGTAGTGCCTCTACAATGAAGAACACGAGAATTGAAGAATGAAAATGTTACGGGTTATGCAGTACCCACGGATGGACTTGAATCCGTGTGGACAAGGAGGAATCCGAGCGTCCAAAAGGAGAATCCGCTCGTCCTGATGAATCCGAGCGTCCAATATCACCAGACGCTCGTCTGGCAGAGCTGTAGAATTCAAAAAAAATGGTCTGTCACAGAATCCGAGCTTCCCAATTGAGAATCCGCTCATCTGATTCTGGACGCTCGTCTTACCGAGAAGACGCTCGTCTTTCTGCTGTTGAAATTTAAAGAATCACCCTGTAACAGAATCCGAGCGTCCGTCCAGGAAGACGCTTGTCTCAAATTGAAGAATCCGCTCGTCTTTGCTGAAAGACGCTCGTCCTGTGGCGTCATTTCCTGAGGCAAAACGCAAAGAATCCGAGCGTCCCAGCCCTTGGTCCGCT
This sequence comes from Silene latifolia, assembly GCF_048544455.1. Lineage (NCBI taxonomy): Eukaryota > Viridiplantae > Streptophyta > Magnoliopsida > Caryophyllales > Caryophyllaceae > Silene > Silene latifolia. Next base: position 83,863,101 of record NC_133529.1, read on the forward strand.
CGTCCCCTGCTGCTGTTTCAAAAATAACGGGTCTTTTAAACCCTTCTTCCCTCATTCATTTTCATGTCTTCTACATTCAAACACTACCCAAAACCCAAAAACCCCAAAAACCCTCATCCTCTACATCAACAAAACCAAATTTCCTCAACCAAATTCAACAAAATCAAATCCAAACTTCCTCACAACAAAAATTAATCACTCCTTTTACAACAACAATTGATTTAAACACCAAAATCTTCAACTTTTGAGTCGATTTTTAAGATACAAAGCAACATTCTTTCATCTTAAATCGATTTGGGCATAACTAAAAATTGGAGATTTCAATCTTTCTTTGGTGTAATCAACAATGGCAAGAACTAAAGGAGGTAACAAGGCACCCCCCAAAGAAGACACTTTCAAAAAGGCAACAAACTCTTCAAGCAAAACAATTGTCAAAGGCATTGGTAGTTCATGAGGCAAGGTTGGAAGTTCAACAAGGTCCCCCTATGGAAGCTACAACATCAACAACTCCGGTCATTGAGCAATTATCTAATTACCCGGAGGTAATTTTCGCTTCCGACTCTCATAGGGATAAATTTGTTCTCTTTGCTAAGAAGACCATTATGCCTACAAAATTTATTTGTGAAGATGCCTTGACAAAGTTGGGTGTTCTTGAACAAACCAAAACCTTCTTTGAGGCTATGGGATTGGGTAAATTATTTACCATGAAAGAATTGACATACCCCTCCCTCACCTTCGAATTTTTGAGTTCCTTGAAAGTCACAAGGGTGGAGACTAGAACCCACACCGAGTTTCGTCTTGCAAATGTTGATAGACGCATCACTTTTGGTGAATTGAGTAAGATTTTAGGCCTTAGGGATACCCCGAAATATACAAAGATCCCCGACAAGTATGACCCCGCTCCTCTTTGGGAGGCAATTTCCGGAAAGAAATTTGTGCGCTTTCATGATTGTCGTGCTCTATTAGTCAACCATCCGGGCATTAGAGTGTGGCATAAGGTCATTGGGAATACTTTGATAGCAAGAAATGGCACTAATCATCTTACCAAGCTTGATTGTGTTCTTCTTGAGTCGGCCTTGAACATAGGAACGGAATATACTAAGCCATATAATGCTTTAAGACTTTTGGTTGAAATATCGCTTAATGTCGATTGTGGTAAAGAAGGCACCGCTTTCATTGTAAATGGAGGACTAGTTACCCATTTGGCCAAGCACTTTAACCCAAATTTCAACAAAGACATCACTTATGTGGAGGTCAAAGGAGGCCACCTCATTGATATGGACACCATGATTCACAAGTTTAAGTGGGTCAAGCATGATTCTCTTGACACCAAATATGGGTGGTTAACCAATAAAGCTAGATCCTTCACTTTGCCTTCAAAGATTTGCCGATTGAGTGTTCACCGACCATACTATCTTCATCCACTCTCCGAGGAGACCGAGTACATTATTCAACAACAAAGAGGCGAGATTGATGAGTCCTCCTCCTCCATTGTCACACCACCCTACCCATTTGAGTATCATGAGTTCAAGCCCAAGGATGTCGAGGTAGGAAATGATTACATGACTCTACTCATAAGGGAAATGAACAAGCAAGCTTACAATGATAGAGTGGATGCTTACCAGGCCCAATATCCGCCCTCCTACATCTAGCTAGGCAAGGACTTCTTGATCCATCATGTCCTTTGCCTAGTTGGGCGGATAGGGAAGTTTTCTTTCCTAGCACCTCTATTGGTGGAAGACCGGGTGGGGAGGAGAATGTTGATGGTGAGGGTGTTGATGAAGAAGGTGAAGTAGAAGAGGTTCAAGAAAGTGTTCAAGAAGAAGAAGCTCAAGATGAGGAAGAAGAAAGTGAGGAAGAGCAAGGAAGTGAAAGTGGAAGTGGAAATGATTCCACATCTACGGAAGAAGATGATGATAATGATGATATGATGGAGGATTAGCAAACCTTGGAGGCTCCTACATTCTTTCACCCCTCTTATGGATTGTCTATTTCTTTTGTTTTCTTTAATTTCTTTTGATCATTTGTTTGTGGAGTCCTAGCACCATGGAGGACTAACACCTTGGCTTCATTAAGGTGTTCATTTTTATTATTCCCAACTTGTAAAATCCAAAATGACAAATTGTAGTTTCATGCATTGCATTCCATGTGCATGAACTACCCTGAAATTCAAGACGTTAGAAATAATGTCTATTTTGGTTTGGGGAAGTCCATGCATATGCATCGGGAGGTAATTTAAATTATGCTCTCCGCCATAACAAAAACACATGCATCATGTAGTGTAGCTTAGTATAGTTTGCATTTAGTTTAGAAATCATGCATCATGCTTGCATAATTTCCTATCGTATTGGCCATTGAGGACAATGCCCATACTAGTGTGGGGATGGGAAATTCTAACTTGACTTTTATTCAAAAATCCAAAAAAATCAAAAATTTCGAAAAATCCAAAAAAATTGAAAAATTGAAAAAATCAAAAACATGTTCATTTCCTTTTTAGTGTAGTCTTGTATATATTGTTTGTATATATTGTGCTTGTTCATCCTTGTTCACATTGATCGACTACGCCACATCCGAGACATGAGGATATTGAAGACCGCATGGTATGATCTTTCCAATCTCATTTTTCCTCTTTATGTTAATGACTATGTGGCTTTATTTTGATTGATGCGGTATAAACAATGTGAATTTAGGATTGCATTTAGATTATTTGACATACTAGTTGGTAGAATCATATGTATTAGGATGTATAAATCTTAGTTGCATCATGGCATATAGTTGCATTTAGGAAAAAATTTGTGAAACCGTCTACTTGGGAAGCTTGACAAGTGTATATAGGCCCTAGTAGATGCTTTTTCTTCTTATGACTTTGCTTGTTAGAATACTTGTAAAACACCCTAGGATGTGTCATGCTAGTATCCTTTGACCCATGGATTAAGGCCTAATCAAGAGTACCTTGTGGTATGATAACTCCTTGGCTACCGTTTATTCCAAGGTGACCCTTGAAACCACGCAACCATCATTCATCCATGTTCTACCACACATTTTGTCATCAAAGGGAATGGGCACAAAAAGAAATTGTTCAAATTTGAGTTCAAGAAAAGAAAGGAAAAGTCAAAAAGTTTGCAAATGCATCAAAATAAAAGAGGAGTAACAAAAATAAAAACTCCTATGCTTCAAATATAAGGCACCCTCACTACATATGGGGTGACTTTGAAAATGTTCAAAAGAAAATGCAAAAAGTTGAAAAATTGTCAAGTATTGAAATGCCAAAAATCAAAAGAAATGGCAAGAAATTGTTCTCAAATGTTATATGCCACAAGAAATTGGGGGGAAAAACAACAACAAAGCAAACTCCCAAAATGAAACTCAAAAACTTTCGATCCCTTTCATCCATCGTATCCACTTTTGTGCATGGTAGAGAGGGGATGACCCTTCTTCTTGTCTAGGCAAGAGGGGGAATTCCGCGATCCTCCCGTGTTTGTAACACCATAGGGAGTCTACTCTTGACAAAAGCGTTTAACGATTGAGGACAAAGGTACCCTAGCTTGACACAACTTGGAGGTGATTTATTGGTATCCTTCTAGGCATAGTAGTTTGAAGAAATTGCATCTATGAAGGAGTGTGTACCCTTGAATTGCTTCCCTTGTAGATAATTTCCGCCACTTAGATGAGAAAAGTGGCTATTCTCTTGTAGATGCATCCATTACTTGATTTTGTGTGATTTAATGTTTGGATGTGTCGCCATTTTGGCAAGACCCACCTTGCCTTGCAAGAAGGCATCCTACCTCATGGTTGTCTTGTTGTTAGTTGAAGGGGCGGAGTGAGACCCGCTAATTGTCTCATATCGGCTATATTAGTAGGATAGTTTAAATAAGGGACCTAGTTTTGTCACCTATTTACTCGGGACGAGCAAAGGTTCGGTTTGGGGATATTTGATGTGACCATTATTTGGGCATATTTAGTCCCCGAATTCGCCTCGTTCATATGATTTTTAGTGCATATTTGGGTCATTTACTATGTTTAGTCCTTTGTTTTGCATATTCTTTGTGGTTTTGTTTCCTTGGTAGGAGAAGAGTGCAAACCTTGCATTTTCATGGCAAAATAGAGGTAAATTGATCGAATCTAATGACCAAGCATCAAAGAGAAGACAAGACTAGAAGGCCTTTGTACATATTATAGTAGATGGGCAATGATGAAGAAATCCTTGCATCCCCAACTAAATCCCGGAGGATTATTGGAAGAAGAGAAGAAGAAAAGAAGAAAAGAAAGGCTGGGACGAGATCCGCTCGTCTAGCCATGAAGACGCCCGTCCAACACTTCAGGAATCCGAGCGTCTTTGCCATAGGGACGCCCGTCCAACCACACCACAATCCGCTCGTCCAAGCATCAATCCGCTCGTCCAGCCACCCCAGAATCCGCCCGTCGCGACCCTTGGACACTCAGATTGTCTTACAGCCCCTTACGTCTTCTTCTTCCCTCCATGAAAGATGCGCATATTTATGAAAGACCGGCAAAAAGGAGTCTCGCATCTTTTCTGAGAGGAGGGATTCCTCAAGGATTTAATCGTCATTTAAGCCCTTAATAAACCCTAATTTGTGTACCTAATCCCCACTATAAATACCCCATTAGTCTAATTAGATTAATCATGTTCTTCTTATCAATCTTTAGTATAGTTTATATCATTCTAATCTCTTCTTAATCTTGTAATCAACTTCTAATCAAATATCAATACAAATCTCATTTCCTTAATTTCTCTTTTGTTCATCTTTTATTTTGGGTAATTGAAGATTATTTGGGTTATTATTGGGAGATTGACAACCTTCCAATCAGTCATCAAGTACTTCTATTATTCTGTGCTTTATTTTGGAATCATTATTAGGTATAATTCTCTTAATCCCTTTTTAATTATTGTTTATCATTGTCATTTATTCATCATGTTTTGCTTTGTTAATATGATTGACAACCTTGTTAACATGCTAAACTTGATAATGAGTGAGTAGTTTCCTTAACTAGGGTTAATGGGTAATTAGGGGAAACCAACATGGGGGATGATTCATGCTTAATTTAATATGTTTTCATAATTTATTTACTTGCTTGTTGTGATCTCAACTTATGCACATGTTATGTTTGATGAAATGCGAGCCTATGAATCCTTGCATTTTTTACCCATCACTTACCTTTTCAATGAGACTTGTAAGACATAAACCAACTCGAGTCTCATTAGACCATGCATATAGTTGAGTAGGGAGGATTAAGTCGACTTGTAGGTGTTGTAAAATCTAATCGATTCGGCTCCGGGACCCAAACCTTCCTAGGATTTTAAGATATAAACCCACTCGATCCATCACAACAATAATTGCTTGCTTATAATTTGAGAATATGTTTGTATGATCAATTCCCATGAATCCCCTATGACCCCATGACACCCTAGTGCTTTTAATCAATTGTTTACATCTCATTTTAATCATCTTGCTTGTTTACTTTTATTGCTATTTAGTTTAGTGATCTTCTCATCTCAACCCAAATCATGACACCCCTAGATACCGCTACTTGCAATCGAAAATCCTACATCAATACCCGTCCCTTGGGATCCGATCTTTACTTGCCTCTTTACTAATAGTAGAGTTGTTTGTGAAGTTATAAATATTGTTTTGGTCTAGGTGCTCCTAACGACAAGTAACCGAAAATTAAGCTCCAAGTGAGTCCGACCAGACATAACAACCATGGCAGTTATAACCGCAGTGGTGGTGGATCTTATCAGCGCTAGAACAACAGCGTCACCCAGGATTTTGCAGCCAAGCCGAGTACTTCCAATGCTTCGGTCCAGGGGGGAGGGCAGAAAAGCAGTGGAAAGCTCTTCATGATGGATAAGCAGGAAGCGCAGAATGATGCACATGTAGTCACCGGTACCTTTCTCGTTCGTAATGTACCGTCTTTTGTTTTGTTTGACTCGGGGGCAACACAGTCTTTTGTGTCTTGTAGTCATGCTTTATCTATGGGCTTGGGGGAGTTTGATATTGTAATAGATGACGTGTTCATACCTTCTGGGGAGTCTGTGTCATGTGTCAAGTTATATAAGGGAGTGTCTATGGTAGTTGGAGGGGTAGATTTACAGGTAGACCTGTTAGAGTTTCCTATGGATGGGTTTGAGGTGATTGTCGGGATGGATTGGCTGGGTAAGTATGATGCCAAGATAGATTGTCGACAAAAGAAAGTGTCTTTAAGGGGTCCAAAGGGTGTTAGGGTGTCCTATAGAGGGTTTGTGGTAAAACCTAGGTGTAAGTTCATAGCTGTGATGACTTTAAAGTCATATTTGAGGAAGAAGTGCCCCTTGATTCTTTGTCATGTGAGAGATGGCCGAGTAGGGTCACAATCAGCTGCTGAGATACCAGTAGTGGGAGAGTTTGATGATGTCTTTCCGGAGGAGATACCGGGGTTACCGCCAAAGAGGGATGTTGATTTCAACGTGGAGCTCAAACCAGGAACGGGTCCTATATCCAAAGCACCATACCGTATGGCACTATGGCACCTAAGGAATTAGCTGAGCTGAAGAAACAGTTACATGAGTTGTTAGACAAGGGTTATATCCGGCCAAGTGTGTCACCTTGGGGAGCTCCAGTTTTGTTTGTGAAAAAAGAAAGATGGGAGCATGAGGTTATGCATTGACTGCAGGGAGCTTAACCGTGTCACGGTGAAGAACAAGTATCCTCTGCCCAGGATTGATGACTTGTTTGATCGGCTGAGTGGAGCAGGTGTATTTTCCAAGATTGATTTGAGGCCAGGTTATCACCACTTGAGGATAGCAGATGACGATATTCCAAAGACAGCATTCCGATCTCGATATGGTCATTATGAGTATGTGGTGATGCCTTTTGGTTTGACCAATGCACCAGCCGCTGTAACACCCCCATTTATTTAAGAGCTTTTAGCTAGACATTCCCAAGTAAATGAGAGCGTTACCATCTCGGTTTCCCGAGGTAGTAGATAACAAAGTCCAACTCACTAAAGTACTTTAAATAAAAACTTTAATGATTACATATGTCTTACAATTTTTAATCAACTAGAACTTAATGTAAAAATAAATACAACTCGCAGCGGAAATTAAATAAGTGATATAACTACATTTGTGATCTAGACTCCTGCAGGTCCGAAAGCTCACACGCCCAAGCTCCCCATATCCAGCTAACTCAAAACCTGCTATTTAAATCTGCTCCCCATTTAACCGGAAATATTAAATGGTTCACCACAGGACGCCATCAATTAAAGCATGCATCAATTTTATTTTGACACAGAAGCAAACACGTCAACCAATGGTTGAGTAGGAAACTAAACAATGAATGAGAATAAAGCAACGCGCAATATCACTGATACACAAATAAACTCTAGCACCACATTCTCGTTCACTCCACACCACCGCACACAGTCACTTCTAGACACACAGTCATACTCCACTTCCCACCACCGCACACACCCACTTCTAGACACACAGTCATACTCCTCTTCTAGACACACAGTCATACTCCAGGACACACAGTCCCGCCTCAGACACACAGTCTGGATATAATGGACACACAGTCCCGCCTCAGACACACAGTCTGGATACACACAACTCATCCCCCAACTCCAACAACAATCAATAATAAATATAGTCTCAGTAATATAACCAAACCAACGTGATATAGAATAATGGCATAAGACAGAACATCTAGCTAGGCAATAAAAGATCGTTGTAACCAGTTAAACTCCTCCTTCACCAATCCTCCGCAATATACAATTATTTCATCTTTTAGTAGCATAAATAAAACGAGATTGAGTAGTTTCCTACCTGATAGCAAATCTTCAAGTCAAACAAGCAATCAAATCGATCCTTTATAAATCCATAACCTACGTAACATAATTATGTACAATTACAACATAACCAACCAACAAATCATGCACTTATCCTAAGTCAATCACATCCTAATCCTTTTGACAACTTCAATGTTAAATCTCTAATTCTAACGTTTTACAGCACAGTTCAGTCTCGCTATAAAATTCATAATTAATTCACTAAAAATCCAAACGATGCAAGACCAATGGGGTTGGAACCCTAAGACACATATCTACAGTTCTTGTGAAATAGACTTTCTTTAAATTCTGGACTTATCAGGGTTTTCTTGAAGGAATCATAAATACTGACGAATTCCGTCGCATAAAAAGTATTAACCTCTAAAATATGTTTAACAAATCCTTTTCAAGTGAAACAAAAGCCTAACATCATCTAGACTCTTCAATTTTAATGTATGAAAAAGTCCTAACTCAATTTCAATTTATAAATTAGGTTTACAAAATAAACTTTAGACTTATAGTTCATTCGCGGATTCTCAGTCGACATGTTCATAAAGAATTTATTCTGGAAAATCTACACGTTCAATTGCTACGAGATTTTACAGGCATCAACTAAGCTTGAAAATAACCTAAGTCTATTCTTTACGTTTTCGAAGAAAACGACTTTAAGATGGTCTGATACTTCGTTTAAGACAACTTACAAATTTACAGAATTGCTGTAACTTTAATCTTTAACAAAATTGTCACAAACTTAACTATAGATGATTATATTTAATCTAGACATGATTAGGTGATGAACTAAAACTTAAAACATGCTTATAAGGATTAAAGATTAAAACTTTGAAAGATTATAGATGAACTTACAAAATAAAAGATTCAATCCAATGAAAGCAGATGCTAAAATCTCCAAATTGATTACTACCAAATTCTCTTTTCTCTTTTTATCTTCCTTCTTATTCACCCTATCCCTCCCTAACTTTTATGTGATGTTGTAAAAGTGAATAAGTGATTTATGAATATGCTACCATGATATATATAGTAATAAGGTAGTATTATTTTAGGAAAGTTTCTCTCTTTATTATTATATTATTATTATTATTATTATTATTATTATTACAACTACTACAACTATTATTACTATTACATATTATATTTTAGTCTTTTCATAACTAGGATAACCATATACTCCCTTTACTAATTTATTACTAATATTACTAGGATTATTAATATTATAATTAATATTACCTTTACTTATTTTATTATTCTCCTTATTAATATTATTATTAAATCCCGAAATAATTCCCGACTACTACTCATACTAAGCCGTTAAAATCTATCCCTACAATTATAGCACACGGCCCAAGGCCCTATTATTAGCTAAGCCCAATTACCGACTTGCTTACTCATTTTATGATTTAATTAACGCCTTATCTGCAACTATTATTAGAAATGCCATTAATTAACTATTTGAATTACATAAATTATTCATACAAAATATTATCAAAATACGGGGTATTACAGCCGCTTTCATGTATTTGATGAACATGATCTTTACACCGTTCTTGGATAGGTTTGTGGTTGTTTTCATCGACGACATCTTAGTCTATTTCAAGACTAAGGAAGAACATGAGGAGCACTTGAGAATGGTTTTACAGACTCTGAGAGAGAATCAACTCTATGCCAAGCTATCTAAGTGCGAGTTCTGGTTGGAGGAGGTGGCTTTTCTAGGTCATGTGATATCTAAGAATGGGGTGTCTGTGGATCCTAGCAAGATTGAGGCCGTGACCAAGTGGGAGTCACCGAAGAGTGTAGCTGAGATCCGGAGTTTCTTAGGCCTTGCTGGCTACTACATGAGGTTCGTGAAAGACTTTTCTACCATAGCACGACCTATGACTGCCTTGATGAGGAAAGAGACCAGATTTGTTTGGGATGAGAGTTGTGAGACGGCGTTTCAGACCTTAGAGGAACGTTTGACCACAGCTCCTATCATAGCTTTGCCAGAGGGATGTGAGAACTTTGAGGTATATACATATGCTTCAAAGAATGGTCTGAGTTGTGTTTTGATGCAGGCAGGGAAGGTTATAGCTTATGCTTCGAGGCAGCTAAAGCCATATGAAGAGAATTACCCTACTCATGATCTGGAGCTGGGTGTAGTTGTTTTTCTCTTAAGATTTGGAGGCACTACCTTTATGGAGCAACCTTTAAGGTGTTTTCTGATCATAAGAGCCTAAAGTATATCTACACTCATAAGGAGCTTAACATGCGATAAAGACGGTGGATGAAGCTGATCGGAGATTATGATATGGAGATCATCTATCACGAGGGTAAGGCTAATGTTGTTGCAGATGCTTTGAGAAGGAAGAGCGTTCATTCGCTATGTACGGCCATGTCCTTGCTAAAGCTGAGGGATGAGATGTCTCGGATGGGGATCTTTATGATAAGGAAGGGGGATACCATCGGGGATTTGACGATCGAGCCAGACTTATATGAGAACACCAAGAGGAAGCAAGAGCTTGATCCTAAGATTCAAGAATGGAAGTCAAGGGTGGAGAGTGGGACAGTTTCCAGGTTTTCTATCCATACAGATGGGAGTGTCCGTTTTGATGGGAGATGGTGTGTCCCTGAGGATGCAGAGTTGAGGAGAGTGATCTTGTCGGAGGCTCATTGCACTCCTTATTCGGTTCACCCGGGTGGTGACAAGCTTTACAAAGATCTTATGAAGGCTTTCTGGTGGCCAAACATGAAGAGAGATGTAGCTGAGTTCGTGGCTAGATGTTTGACCTGTCAAAGAGTCAAGGGTGAGCAGAGGAGACCGCAGGGTAAGATTCAGTCTTTGGAGGTACCTGAGTGGAAGTGGGAGTCGATCTCTATGGACTTCATTGTGGGATTACCTAGATCACAGCAAGGTAATAACATGATCCGGGTGATTGTTGATCGGTTAACCAAGTTAGCTCACTTTGTCCCTATGAAAGACACCTGGTCTAAGATAGAGCTGGCATTGGGTTATAAGAGACATGTGGTGTGGTTACATGGTATACCCAAGGATATCGTTTCGGATCGTGATCCGAGGTTCATATCCAAGTTTTGGCAAGAGCTGCAAGAATTGATGGGTACTACCTTGAAGATGAGTACGGCTTTTCATCCGGCAAACGATGGTCAGACGGAGAGAACCATTAAGACCTTAGAGGACATGTTGAGAGCATGCGTCATGGAGTTTGGGGGCAGCTGGGAGGACGGGCTTGATCTGATTGAGTTTTCATACAACAACAGTTATCATACGAGTATCGGGATGGCACTTTTTGAGGCTTTGTATGATCGGAAGTGCCGAAGTCCTGTATGTTGGGATGATAGTTCTGAGGCTGTGGTTTTAGGTTCGCAGCTAGTACAAGATATGGTTGAGCAAGTCCAGTTGATTCGGCAAAATATGAGAGCATCTCAAGATCGTCGGAATAGTTATGCCGATTTACATCGCAGAGACATAGAGTTCGCAGTAGGTGACAAGGTCCTTTTGAAAGTGTCACCTATGCGTGGGGTAATGAGGTTTGGAAAGAAAGGTAAGCTAGGTAAGAAGTTTATAGGTCCTTATGAGATTTTGGACCGTATAGGCGAGGTAGCCTACAAACTAGCCTTGCCACCGGCTTTGGATAGAGTCCACAATGTTTTTTCATGTTTCACAACTTTGGAAGTATGTGAGTGACCCGTCACATATACTTGAGGTGGATAATATCGAGCTTGATGAGTCCTTGTCCTATGCCGAGGTTCCTAAAGAGATTCTAGATCGCAAAGTCTGTAAGACATGGAACGGTGAGACCGTTTTACTCAAGGTACTTTGGTCTAATCATAATGTGGAAGAGGCCACATCGGAACCCAATGAGGCTATGCGAGAACGTTTTCCTAACCTTTTTGATCAGGTGTGTTTGGTTACGGGGACGTAACCATTATCTTTTTAGGGGGGTGGGAGATGGTCGCGTGTATGTTTTGTCTTACCTTGAGTCGGGATAGTAGGTCTTCTAATGCTTTGTGTAGTTCTTTGGTGTTGTTAAGTGTTCGTTGGGAAGTCTTTTTGTGTTTGTTGTGTCTTGTTTTAGAGTAGAGTGTGAACTTTGGGGCGAAGTTCTTTTTAAGGGGGGAAGACTGTAATACTACGGATTTGTATAAGTTAAGTACTCGACTGAGTAGAGCCTACTCGGCCGAGTAGTGTCAAAAGTGTAGTCTGTTTGGGTTCTGCCGAGGAATACTCGGCCGAGTATGATGAATACTCGACCGAGTAGAGGATACTCGGCCGAGTATACACTTTACTCGACCGAGTATCCGGTCTGGCGAGTAATTTTTCAGCGGTTTGATGCGGGAGTGTTTTAGGGTTATTTAATTGTGAAAAACAGTTTCTAAGCGTCATTTGCAACCCTAATCATTTTGTGATACTCAAATCACTCCATAATCTTTCACTGTGTGTGCAAACGTCGTAGCTTTGCGTTCAATCTTTCGTTCTACCGTTGGTAAGTCCTTATTTCCCATGTCATTTATGTTATTTGACACGTCTGTCGCGTACCTGTCAAAAATAAAACCTAACGGTCTCAACTAAAAATGTAGTAGAGGCAGTCGAGTATCGAATCCACGGGGAGGAATGTAACTACAGCTATCTATTTCTAATTCTAAGGTAACAATTGAGTTGATTAATTTTTTTGGTTCTAAACTACGGAGTAAAGGGAAAAGAAATAAAGAGGAAAGCAGATAAACAGGAAAATGAATTAAACTATCAAAAAGAGAGAGGCATGTCGGGACTTCGGTTCACTACGGTAGTACAACAACTTAGCAGTAAATGACTCAGACGAACTAATTATGAGACGGATATTAGAAGGTCCTTTCGGTCCACTTCCCACCCTAAAATACCACTAACTTAACTTTCGTCCTCATTAGGGTAGTCTACTGTTTATAGCAGGCCTATTTAATCCAATCTTTCGATCCAGGGTTAATTGTAGCCAGTTTAATAGGTGACATAGAAGCGTGCACTCAACTAGGTCGGTGATTACAGTTATTTTGCTATAGTGACAGAGTCTCTTAAATCGATTCGTCTAATTCATTCGCTACGTTGTCATTATCCTACCGCAGATCCCCTAATCCCAACATGAAGGGGAATTAGCTACTCATATTCATAACTGATCTAACAGCACATAAAATCCCAGCAGAAGACATAACGGAATAATAATAAAACGCGATGATAGAAATTAGGGCAAGTAAGAACAAATGCATAAACAATAATTAAAGGCAACAAGAAGGTTAATTATTATTAAGAGAAGGAGAGATTACGATCGAGCAATCCGGCGTAAAGAACGACGAAATCCGAGTGCAACAATCCCAAGGTGAAAAGCAACGTAAAAGTAACCGTAGGTTTTTCTAATATGAATCCAGTAAAAAGAGATAGTCTAAGAGTAAAAAGAGATCCCTAATTAACCTAGTAATCCTCGGTTAAATAGGAAAAGTCTAAGTGTTATGCAAAATAAACCAAACACGGCTAATTAAAGCCCACAGCGTCGAAGGCTTCTCGATCGAGTAGATTAGACTACTCGATCGACCATCAGCTCAGCAGAAACTCCTCGATCGAACATCAGGGAACTCGATCGAGGACAGGTCATGTGTGGATCACTCGATCGAGTAAGCAGTAGCTCGATCGAGTCTTCGGAAGCCTAGGAATCACTCGATAGACCACCAAACAGCTCGATAGACCACCTGGGTCTTCAATTCAGCTCACATCTTCACCAAAATGCCTCGTAGGGCGTGCAACGACACTTCTAAGTGCAACATCTCACTCTGGGATGGTCCCGTCTCCTCTAAATGCATGCAAAAGGGCAGAAAAGAGCATGGTTCCGCTACTTTCGCGATCATTCCTACAAAAAGGATAAAATACACCAAAGTAGCCAATTCGGGGCAAAATACCATAAAAACAGTATATAAATGCATAGAAATACGTGCTGAAATAGGCCAAAAAGACTATACATTAGGCACGTATCAAATCTCCCCAAACCAAACCTTTACTCGCCCTCGAGTAAACTCAAAACTAAACTAATGGAACGGAAATGATAACTCAGAGCTAGCTTAACTTGTCTACTTGAACCACTTTAATGCAAAGTAAATCAACGATTAAAGCTAGGCAGTCAATACGCAAACGAATTATAAGCTGTTCAGAAATAAAGCTGACCTATCGACCTTGCAAGACCAACAAAACTGGACTCTCACGTGGTCACTCTTCTCTCATGAAGCAAAGGGCAAATGTTATATGTAAAAGAGAGAAGAAAGACAGTCACTCGCCTAACTGCGACCTACATAGCATGCATGCAACAAAAATGAAAGACAATTCAAGTACTAATGCACACACTCCAACCAATAATGTCCGTCACAGCCGAGGGTTTGCAAAAAATATGGGAATAGTGAGGTTCAGGTGAGAAAAGGCAAAACAAGTTATGGAAGTGTGGAGGTAAAAGCGTCAAGCTAGTTCCTAACAGGACCATAGTAAATCATCCGGATCTCAAACTGACTGAAAGACTAACACAGGTGCCCTTCATGGCACAAAACTCACTAGACTGGAAGCACAATCTCCTCAAAAAAGATATGGAATAAGAGTGGAGGAGCTAGACGGTCACAAAGTTCCCTTTTTTAAACATATCGTCTGAAACAACTAACTGAAACAACCAACCCTCTTGTCGATTGTACATTTTCGAACATCTTCTCAACTCTGACAAGAGGGGACAATCATTTTTTCACAATTTTTCTCTTTTTCTTTTGTTCACGTGAATCTCATGTTTTTTCATATTTTTTTCATCATTTTTTCTTTTTTTTTTTCTTCTTTCACGTTCCCTTTTTTTTTTTTTTTTTTTCTTTCCTTAATACAACACCAACTCCAGACGAGAATTACGGACCAAACTGTAATGGAAAACATACCACAAAAGAACAGACTAACTAGCTTGACTAGCGCTTAGCTTAGTTTGGAATGTGGCTGATGGGTCAAAAGGCAAGTTTTGGTCAATGTGGAGCTAAATGGGTGTAAGATGTAAAGAAAGGGGAATTGCAAGACCCTCCCTGCATGTGACACCAACCGCGGACCCGAATATGTGCATTTGACAAGAAATTGAATGTCATAAATGTGCAAAATGGACGAACATGCTATGCAAGGAGTACTACTCTCAAAATTCCTAATGAACTGGTCATGAATGTCACCAGTTATGGCTCTAAAACTCAGAATTTTTAAGTAGTTTGCCAGTTTATAGGTCAAGTCTAAACAAGTCGACTTATATTTGAGTAAATTCGTAGATTATGCGTATGACAAAGCTAAAAACCATCAATTAAAGTGCAAGGCTCAAGTAATATGACAAGCTATAGTGCAATTTCATCACGGGAATCTACCGTTCCGACTCAACCTAAATGCAAAAATAAACGTGAAATTTTTTGAATTTTTGAAATTTTCTAATTTTTTTTTGGATTTTTGATTTTTTTTTTTTTTTTGAAAATAAACAACAAATGCAAACTGAGAAATGAAACGTGAATGCAAAACAAATGCAGATGCAGACTCAAAGGATGCAATACCCTCCCCAAACCAAAACGGACAACGCCCTCGTTGTCCTCCAGCATACACCAGCAGAATACTGGGGGATGGGGGTATACAACCAATAAAATAAAAATAAAGGAGACGAAAATAAAAGAGTAAGAAGACATACAAAACACGAACTTCCCCAAACCCCGAGAAAGTCGGGGAAGTGAGTAGACCAAGATAGCTACTCGTCGTCGGCACCGCCGTCTCTCGGTACTCCGGCTCAACAAAACAGTCTCCCAAACCAAAGCAACAAACAAGGGGAGACTCGGTCGTCACCTCCAACCAGGTCCTCCGGGTTGGGTACGAACTGGGATCACTCGCCTCCTCTCTCGGCGCGCTCTCGCCTTGTTGCCGCTCTCCGCCGTAGCCGCACCTCTCGAGCTACGCTGTCTCCTCCGGCTCCTCCTCGAGTCGAAGAAGACGGAGGGTACCCGTCCGGCCCCGGGTATCGGTAGAAGGAAGGATGCGGCCACCCCTACGGAATCGGTCGCCGGGCTCGGATATGGAACTCATAAAGCGGGAATACGACTAAAGCCATATCCCGCCTCATCTCGATAAGAAGGTACCGCACATATCCTCGGGCGCCTCTAAAGCGGGAGGGCGGACAAAATTGGCCGGAAAAGCCGAACCAGAAGGAGGGTCAAGTGGGGGTGGAGTGAGTGAAGGTGTAGGGCCGAGGCGTGGGTGTCGGTCCCCACTGGGCACGAGTCGGGTGCGGGAGCTAGAAGACGCTCCGGCCTCCGCTTCCTCTTCTTAGAGGAAGAAGAGGGGAGGGGTGAAGGTAAGGTGGTAGGTAGGTGGAGGTGGCCTCGCTCCCTCAGCAGCAGTAGGGAGCGGTGAGAGTGGCGGCAGGGTAGAGCACGGCAAGGTAACAGACGTGGAACCACAGATCTTCCACGTCCTCGCGCTCCCCTTCACCTTTGGGAACCAGGTCAAGACAACCATGGCATCGAGGTCAAGGTAAGCCACCTCATCAGGTGCAGTGAGTGAAGGGTCAGTAGGGTAAAGGTGGCGGGCGATCCTAGTAACAAGCCCGCCACAGACAACAAGCGGTCTTGACCGAGTCCCAATACCGTTCAATCTTTGAGCTACCGGATAGGCAATGTTTAGAACAAACGGGGAACCGGAGTCAATGTTGAGGTACCCCGCGAGAATCGCTAGCTCAGTGTTGGTCAAGTTATTGGGCTCAGGGCGCCCAAAAATGGTCTCTCCTAACAGACGCAAGTAGTAACGGGGCGCAGGTAAGTGAACGTGAGCTCCCTTCCGTGAGTGGAAGGGAGTGTGAGACAGAGCAGCCCAGAGTGGCTGAAGGAGGTCTCGAGGTGGGGCAGTGAGGCCGTCACTAACTAGGCCTAAAACCTGCCCAAACTGAGCCAAAGTCCAGTGATGTGACTCGTTGCGGAGTCGGAAGTAAATGCAGGAGCTGGAGTGGTCAGCGGCGTAAGAGTCGGTGTCAAAGGAATAGGAGCTAAAGAACTCGTACGTAAGGGTACGAATGGTAGCCTCCTGCATGGTAATCAAACCCGACATACCCGTCCCGTTCAACAAACTACAGACCTCCTCGTAAATGCCTAGGGTCTCTAGGTCAGTCTGCGCAAGGAAACGGGTAGAGGAGAGGGGGCAACGAAGTAAAGAAACTAACCGTGTCCGGTGGGCCTCGAAGTGAAACGTCGTGGGCATCTTGATGCAGTGCGATAGCGCCCTCTCCCGTAACAATGACCTCGGAGACGGTGGAAGTGATGGCTAGCTGGCTAGCCCTTTTGGTTTGGTCTCGGTGGCGCGCATACCAGTTTGCTTTGAAACGGGCGTCCGTCCACCAAGAAAGAGAAGGGCCTGGTAGTGGTGATGGCCTGTGAAGCCTGAACCGAGCTCTCTCCCTGAGCGGGTGCGCCAGACATCTGTCCCTGCACTGAGACAAGTAAACAGATCTTTGCGAGTGGGGACCAAGGTAGAGCTAGTGGCAGCATCAGGGGCCACTTGCTCGCTCACAGAAGAGCTGGAGGACGTACTAGTAGAAGAAAGAGAGCTCGCGTCCATCCTGCAAAGTGTCAAAAGGGCATGAATAAGAAAATATGCTGCTAACCGTGGTTAAAACGAAGCGTTAACCAGCATGTGACAGCAAATATAAGGCCCTATCAGTCGAAACAATCGACGTACAGCATACAAAACTAAGCAATTCCTCAAAAATTTTCGAAAAACAGCATGTGAGTGGTGAATAAATGATGAAGCAGTGACTGCCAAGGGGCTAAAACAGCATGAAACCAAAAATGGGGCATGTATGACTCTGGGCAGTCGAAAATAACCTACTCACAGCGCGAAATTCCTAATAATTCAAAGCATGTAATGGCGATGGGGGACGGGAGAGCAGTTAACAGCGGTTAATATCAGTAACACGAAGGCGATAACCGCAATTACAAAGCAAAACAACCGTCTGACAGTCGAAATTTCCGACTCACAGGAACCCTAATCGCGGAAATCGCGCAAAATTCGAATTCATCATGCAAAAATAGTGAGGAGATGCCAAAATATCATCATCAAGCTAAACAAGGGCAATTAAACACAATTTAATTGAATAAATTCAACTAGACATGGAATTTTCGAGCCCTAACTTAAATCACCTCATAAAAATTCGAAATAATTGAAGATAAAATGCAAAGAGGTTGAATGAACACTTACTTGATGATGATCGACCTACAAGTTAGCAATTGAACTCCAAACAACACGCAACAAAGGCGGATTTTCAATTGGAAAACCGCAAACCCTAATTCCCTTAGAAAACCGAGAAAATGAGCATAAAAGAGGGGGAAAATAAGGGGGTATTGAAGATTAATTAGCTAGCAATAGAATATAGGTGTTTTATTAGGTGACTTTTGGGCAAGAGATGGGGATTTGGGGAAAATCAATCGCACAAAAGGGAGAGGTTAGACGGAATTAGGGGTTAAATGAAAAAGATTAGGGAAATAAAGAGTTTAAGAAAGAAAAACTCCCGTGTCCCTGTTCATGTCACTCGATCGAGTGATTTTAACCTCTCGATCGAGGACCCTTTGATGTCCCCTTGCTCGATCGAACAGCAGTTCCCTCGATCGACCAATTCCACTTTAGCCTTCCTCGATCGAGTAGACAGTAGACTCGATCGAACCAATTTCCATTCGATCGAGTACAAAAGTACTCGATCGAGGACTTCCTCGTGTGAATTCCTTTGAATTTTCATCTGTACTTCCTCGAAATGCGTGCATTTCCCCAAACCTGCGTAAAACAAATCCAAACACATCCCAAAAATACCAAAAATGCAGCAACACAGTCTATAGTCTTATTCTACGCTAAAAAGAATGTCTAAGCTAATTGTCCTAATTAAAAACGTAAATAAACCAATTCAAAGGAAATTCAAAACTTGTCTATTACACTTTGTTACACGGGGCATTTCCCCGTTTAATTCCCATCATTTGTCGTAGCCCCTTCGTGGGCTTTGATGGAGGACGTCACTTCGCGATCTTGTTGTCCTTTTTGACTTCCATGAACTTGAGTTTCTAAGAGGAGGAGGAACATAGTTCGAATCTATGTAGGTTCGAACTGTCTTTGTTCTCGTCGCTCGTCGCTTCCTTGGCTTTCTTGGCTCCAGTTTGAATGACAATGGTTCCACCTGTCCTTTGATCGCTCCTTTCTTGCCTTCATCGCACTGCAGCAAGGACAACAGGGCAATTTCCCTCCTTGTTGCTCTCGACCTGAGGCGGAGGGTTAGCAATAATAGCAATATTCTCCAAACTTTCATCTGGAGTGTCAATAATAGGGTCAACAGAAGAGAGGGCATTGCAAGGCTGAGCTTGCATGGGAGCCCTCCGGAATTGGGACTGACGAAAAGTCAACTCCTCATCCCCTACCTGGAAGGTCAAAGTCTTCCCCCCGACATCTATCACTGCACGGGCAGTGGACAAAAATGGTCTCCCTAAAATGATAGGGGTATGCACATCTTCGGGGATATCTAGGACGACAAAGTCAACGGGAATAAAGAACTTCCCGATCCTAACAGGTACGTCTTCCGCTACACCTAGTGGCCGTGATAGACTACGGTCGGCCATCTGGACAGTCATGTTGGTGCAACTCAGCTTGGTCACACCAAGTCTCTTAGCTAGAGACAAGGGTAAAACACTTACGCTAGCGCCTAAATCGCATAGCGCATTATCAATCAACTGCATTCCTATGTGACAGGGGATCGAAAAACTACCCGGGTCTGATTGCTTAAGAGGTAACTTATTTTGAGATAAGGGTGACCCCATCTCAGTCAAGGCTACGGTCTCATTATCGTTTATGGTCCTCTTACGTGCTAAAATATCTTTCATAAATCGTAAATAAGAGGGTACCTTGGTAAGCAACTCAGTGAACGGCACGGAAACTTCCAAACTTTTCAACAGCTCAACAAATTTGCTAAACTGTTGATTAATCTTGGTATTCTGCAGCCGCCTCGGGAAGGGAACAGTAATTGGAATCTCGAGTCCCTTGTTTCTTGCCTCCAAAGTGTCTTCCGGAGCAAGTTCAGTACCTTTCGGACGCTTCTTGCCTCTCGAACGAGGCCTTTCTGGTAATTCCTCGCTTAAACGAGCACTAGCAGGCTCTCGAATAAGCTTCCCGTCATTCATATCACTCGATCGAGCAGTGTGTTCACTCGATCGAGCTCCTTCTTCAGCAACTGTGGTCGATCGAGCAACATCCCCACTCGATCGACCAACCTCGTCTTCCTTTCCATTCGATCGAAAGCACTTTGTGCTCACTCGATCGACCCGACTTCCTTACCAATTCCACTCGATCGAAGCTGTTTCAGCACGGACTTGATCGATCGAGTAATTCTGTGTCGTAGGTCCTTTTCTCGAACAGAACACTTTGTTCATCATCGAATGACTTCCCGAGTCGATTTCTTCATTTACGGTCCTTCGTAAGAGAGACCGCTTCTCAACTCTATCAAATGCACCGTCTCATTTGGATTCTTGTCATTTTGAGTTGGCAAATGACCGGCTTTTCTCGAGGATTGATTTTCAGCCAATTGGGCAACTTGAGTCTCAAGTGCCTTGAATGCCGTGTCCTTCTGCTGTAATTGCTTTGCAATGGACTGCATCATGGACTTCAACTCACCGATCTCGCTCATCCCACTAGATGACGAGGCACCTTGGTTAGGAGGGTTGAAAGACGGAGGCTTCTGATAGCCTTGTTGCTTCTGGTGTGGAGGGATATAGGGCTGCTGCTGATTCGAAGGAGCGGTGGGATTGAGTACGTTGTTCGGTTGCTCCACCTCAGTTGGGGTGGATATTCGGCTCATAATGAGTGTTGTTTTGCCTGTAATGTTGAAAGGCAGCACATTGCTCATAAGGACTAGGACAATAATCAGCGACATGTCCGTCTACCCCACATCTCGTACAGACGAAAGGACCGTCTGTCATGGCATTAACCTGGTACATCCCTGGTTTGAGAGCTCCCCCTAGTTCGTACTTGTCGAACCTAGCAGTAAGGGCCTCTAACGCAGCCACTGAAGAGGATTCAGCAGCTCTCCTTTGGTTTCCTCTTGAATTCCCGTATTCAGCCCTATGAGTGGCTAAATCATCTATTATTTTCCAACCTTTCGTCGGCCCCAAGTTGTCAGAAAATCGACCGTTGGCCGCTGCATCTAATATAGCCCTCTGATCGTCATATAAACCATTGTAAAAATGGTTGCATAAACTCCATTTTTCGAAACCGTGGTGTGGTATGGTACGCACTAGTTTCTTAAAGCGAAGCCATGCCTCATGGAAGTTCTCGTCGGGTCCCTGCTTGAAACTGGTTATCTGAGCTCTGATGGCTATGGTTCTCGAAGCAGAGAAATATTTCTTATAAAACGCCAATGCTAGCGAATTCCAATCTGTTATGCCGTGAGCAGCTTTGTCCAAATCCCTGTACCACTCCCTCGCAGCATCGCGGAGTGAGAAGATAAACATAGTTTCTTTGATCTGATCAGCTGTCACGCCAGTGGGAGGTGGTATGGAGCAGCAGTAATCTATGAAGGTCTCCATATGCTGAGCCGCGTCTTCCTTCGCAGCTCCCCCGAACTGATTTTTCTCGACCATGCTAATGTAAGAAGGCTTAGGCTCAAACTTCCTAGCATCCCAGGCATTCGAACCCTTTATAAAGATTGTCGGTGGGCTCGGAGTGACTAGCAATGGTAGCTTCCTCGGCCATTTCGGGAAATTGCGGGAAGGTGGTAGATTGGTGATGAATTGGAAGCTGGAGAAGATGGTGGATTGGCCACGAAAAGCTCGTTCTCGTAAAAGCTACTGCGAGAACTAGACTCTTCCTCAGCCTGTTGCTCGAATAATAGTCTCCTTTTTACGCGTAGAGATCTCTTAATCTCGGGATCAAAAGGTAGTAGTGGACCACCCTGCGACCTGCGCATAAGACGAAACTAAAGACAAGATATGAGAATAGTTTAAGGAACGATGTTCCTTAAACTAAAAAGGAGAATTAAAAATAAAACAGCTAGTAATTGGAACAATTGCCTCCCCGGCAACGGCGCCAAAATTTGACACGTCTGTCGCGTACCTGTCAAAAATAAAACCTAACGGTCTCAACTAAAAATGTAGTAGAGGCAGTCGAGTATCGAATCCACAGGGAGGAATGTAACTACAGCTATCTATTTCTAATTCTAAGGTAACAATTGAGTTGATTAATTTTTTTGGTTCTAAACTACGGAGTAAAGGGAAAAGAAATAAAGAGGAAAGCAGATAAACAGGAAAATGAATTAAACTATCAAAAAGAGAGAGGCATGTCGGGACTTCGGTTCACTACGGTAGTACAACAACTTAGCAGTAAATGACTCAGACGAACTAATTATGAGACGGATATTAGAAGGTCCTTTCGGTCCACTTCCCACCCTAAAATACCACTAACTTAACTTTCGTCCTCATTAGGGTAGTCTACTGTTTATAGCAGGCCTATTTAATCCAATCTTTCGATCCAGGGTTAATTGTAGCCAGTTTAATAGGTGACATAGAAGCGTGCACTCAACTAGGTCGGTGATTACAGTTATTTTGCTATAGTGACAGAGTCTCTTAAATCGATTCGTCTAATTCATTCGCTACGTTGTCATTATCCTACCGCAGATCCCCTAATCCCAACATGAAGGGGAATTAGCTACTCATATTCATAACTGATCTAACAGCACATAAAATCCCAGCAGAAGACATAACGGAATAATAATAAAACGCGATGATAGAAATTAGGGCAAGTAAGAACAAATGCATAAACAATAATTAAAGGCAACAAGAAGGTTAATTATTATTAAGAGAAGGGAGAGATTACGATCTGAGCAATCCGGCGTAAAGAACGACGAAATCCGAGTGCAACAATCCCAAGGTGAAAAGCAACGTAAAAGTAACCGTAGGTTTTTCTAATATGAATCCAGTAAAAAGAGATAGTCTAAGAGTAAAAAGAGATCCCTAATTAACCTAGTAATCCTCGGTTAAATAGGAAAAGTCTAAGTGTTATGCAAAATAAACCAAACACGGCTAATTAAAGCCCACAGCGTCGAAGGCTTCTCGATCGAGTAGATTAGACTACTCGATCGACCATCAGCTCAGCAGAAACTCCTCGATCGAACATCAGGGAACTCGATCGAGGACAGGTCATGTGTGGATCACTCGATCGAGTAAGCAGTAGCTCGATCGAGTCTTCGGAAGCCTAGGAATCACTCGATAGACCACCAAACAGCTCGATAGACCACCTGGGTCTTCAATTCAGCTCACATCTTCACCAAAATGCCTCGTAGGGCGTGCAACGACACTTCTAAGTGCAACATCTCACTCTGGGATGGTCCCGTCTCCTCTAAATGCATGCAAAAGGGCAGAAAAGAGCATGGTTCCGCTACTTTCGCGATCATTCCTACAAAAAGGATAAAATACACCAAAGTAGCCAATTCGGGGCAAAATACCATAAAAACAGTATATAAATGCATAGAAATACGTGCTGAAATAGGCCAAAAAGACTATACATTAGGCACGTATCATTATTCTTAGGGTTTACTGTATATATGAAATTGGGAAAAAGGGGATTGTGCAATGTGTAATTGTGTTATGTGGTTATTGTATAGGAGAAGACTTCGTAGAGGAGTCATTCTAATTGTCCGGTTTCCCGTATTGCTGTTGTTGCTAAGGTAGAGTTTCCTCTACTGAGTACTGTTAATTGATTAAGATTGTATTTGTTTCATAATTGTTGTTATCTGCTGATCATCGGAGGATGGGTGTTGTGGTGACGGTGTTGATGTGGTTGTGTTGTGATGGTTGTGGTGTTGTGACAGCTGTGATGCTGTGGTGTGTGTGATTGTGGTGGAGTCACTTGCGGGAGTGGCTTCACACCCTAGTTCGCCCTCCGTGGAACCCTTCACGGGAGGGGATGTGCACATGAAGGGACATGGATTGTTAGTCGCTCGTTGATGAGCTGGACTTGGTGGGGATGGGATGCGGTGTAACACCCCCGAATTTTGGCTAGAATTAAAACCTTTATTATTACAAACAAAATGCCAAAAGTAAGAGATGTTAACTAACAGTAACCAAAGTAGTACAATCTCAAACCAAAACAAAAGTACTTCAACTTTAATAAGTATAAAGTTTACAACCTAATTATAAAAATCCAAACGAAAATATCAAAAATCCGAAAACATAAAACTTAAAGTCTAGAATTCCAATTCACTTTATTAAATAGTTTAAGAGAATCCAAGTCTAAGCTAGATCGCATCTCACAACCCTTTTCCCGCGCTAATCTTTCATACCTGCAGCAGGTTATTTAAACAAAACAAACATCAACAGAAAAGTTGAGTAAGTACGACCCGAATCTAGTAAGATCCATTTAAAACTCATTTGAAAATACTTTACTTGCTGGTTTTCGCAAACAAAGTAAAGGCAATTTAAAACTATTTCAGAAAACAGAAGCGGCGTAAGACAAAGTATGTAAAAGAGTATAAAAGTATAAAGAGAGAAAGAGAGTTTCATCCGTTGTCGTTCTATTTCCGTATCATCTTTCGTGTATTTAAGGTATATTCACATCTTTTAATTTCGTTCTCTTATGGTTTTCACGCTTCGTATTTCGTAAAACATGTATTCGGTTACCGAGTCGGATTCGGGATTGTTAACTTGGATCATAGGTAGGTATTTGGGATCATATATTTTTTTACCGCGTTTTAATGGTCGATTAAATACTGGTCAGTAACTTTATATAGTACTCTGTTTTGGGTCGATGTCAGTAAAGTTTTGATACATCGTATGGCTTCGTCTTAGCATCGTCAAATCTGAAACTTTCAGGACATGTTAGTATTTGTGTAAGGCACGTAGTAATGGGTTCGTTTGAGAGGTTATCGATTAATAATGTCAAATACTGCTACTCTGTTTTTGGAGATGTTAACGGTCGTTTTTGGGACTTCTCGGTGCCGAACTTTAAGGCGAGTTGTTCGGTTGTCGTGGTGGATGTTTGTTCGTTTTAACTCTGTGATTCGGGGCTGGTCATGATCAGTTTATAAAGTCTGTTTATAGGTTTCATATGACGCGGTTGTGGCTACAGTTTGGTTTTGTGTTTGTAAGATTGTGTTGGTGGTGGCGTGGTGTTGCTCGTGTTGGATAGGAGATGTGTGTAGTATGGATAGCGGGCTATAGTCTTATGTGTGCGGGGTGATCCGTGTTGTTGCGTTGCATGTCGAGGTGTGTAAGTGTATTTGGTAACATATGTTACTTGCATGGTATGGGTACGTGAATTAGTGCATTGGTGTGCTTGGAGTTTACGTATGACTGGTGGGTCATCACTGTAAGGTTTATTTCATTAATAAGTCTATTTATAAGATGCTCTGATGCTCGAGTCTTTATAATTTATTTATAACACAAACTCGATTATTTACTACTGATGACTTACTCTGTATAATATAGTGTATAATGAGACAGGTAGACTACACTTGGTTGGGTAGCTTAACTAGTATTTGTCTAATCGAGTCATATGATATAGTTATCTATTAGTTAGTATTAATTATTATTTTAATAATTAATTGTAGAGTCCGAGTGGGTCGAGGAGCCATTTTAGCTTCTTTCTCTTGCGTGACTATTTTCTTGCTTATTCGAGGTAAGTACGATTGCGTCTCTCCTTCTAATTATTTCTAAAGCTTCCGCTTGTGCAAATGTATTTACTAAATGAATTTTATTTAATCTTTCTCAAATGTTATTACTACTCTTATCTATACAATGATATTTGACATTATTACTCTGAATTATTTATATTGGCCTGAACTACTCTTATTTGTGAACTATCTTTATAACTGTCTTGACAACTACTTTTATTTTATCCCGATGATTCCATATGTCTGATAGTGAGACTCTTGCTGCTACTACTACTATTACTAATTATACTCTTGGGGGTAGTTGATCGAACCCTCCCCTCTGTTCTTCTCACTGTAGGCCGCAGTGAGGGTATGCATACTTCTAGACATTGGGCTCCTCCTTTTTAACTTTTGAAACTTTTCTTAAAGTTTGAGTTGTCATTTAATTCATTTTGATAATTTTACGCTCGGGGACGAACTTTATTTTTAAGGAGGGTGGAATGTAATACTACTCAAATTTTCAATTTGTCTTTATTTTTTTAAATTTGAACTTCGGGGACGAAGTTCCTTTTAAGGAGGGAAGATTATAATACCCCATATATTTTTACCTTATGTAAACTTTTTGCCAATTTTATTTAAATAAATAGTGTTTTATATAATAAGAAATTAATTTTTAATAGACAATAATATAATAATATAATCTTTAATCTTTTAATTGGGTCGTTTCTTTATTTGTGTTTCTTCCGTTTTATTGTATGCGTTATTATAAATTTCCCTTCCGACCTCACTTTACCTAACCCTATTCTATTAGCCTACCAACAACATTGTTTTGCTATTTTCTTTGTCTGTTCGAAATTCCAGCGCCTTCATCATCTTGTTGCAAGTACCACTTATAATCATCCAAATCATTAATATATCTTCCTTCTTAGTGAGCAACAATCAGCCCGCTTTTCAAATTCATCTTCTCCTTGTTTAATGGCTTCCGTCCAAGTACAATAATCGTTTATAGTCATCCGCTTTTCTCACTATCGTAGATTGTGGTTCAGTTATTTAACTGGGTCAGGGTAAACTTTAAGGTAACACGATTCTACCGATCCTAATACTCTTATTATTGTTCGAGGTTGTATGATTATGTGTTATTTAAGATGCGTTTACATGCCGGAATTTGTTTATACGGGGGACCTGTTTGTGTTATTATTATTATTATTATTATTATTATTATTGTTATTATTATTATAGTAAATATATATTTCAATTTTTATGATTTTTTTATTGACAAGGGGTAAGTGCAACATGGGTACAATTTACGTGCTAATCAGACGAGTTGTTTGGACTTAGCTAGTGATTCTTTGTTTAATGGAATTCTACATCGATTGATTAATGGTTAAGATTCTGGGAGTTATAAAGTACGTAATTGTTTGTTTGAGAGGTGATCTTAATGAATTTTTGGTATCGTGCAGTAAGAGTTGCACCTCTTAAGTTGAGACTCATTATTGATTTTTGCCTTGGTTATGATACATATTGCCTGATATGCTATTGTCACAGGTTTTGGTTTAGTTAGTATTGTGTTTAAATCGTCTTTCTCTTTAACCTTGACTCGTGGGTGAGTAGCTTAGAGCTATTCTCTAAGTGTTGAGCAGTTCCTTTAATGGAATATTTGACAATATCGATATTGAAATTGAGATGGAAATTGGTTACTGGTATTGAGTTATGGGGCCTTTGTGCCATCTTGTGTTTACGGTCTGAGTGACCATGGTTATTGAGTTATTGAGTTATTTGAGTTTGAAATCGATATTGAGATGGAAGTATTGTTTCGCGGTCTTATCCGCCAGTTCACTCACCCCTTGTCCTGGTCTTAGGGTCGACGATGAGAATACGATACTTGGTTACTTTGGAGTATTATATTATGAGACGGAGTAATGAGTGAGACGGAGTAATGAGTTGAGATTGAGTTAATTATTAGGATGAGAGTGTCTATTATATTATGGAGTAAGTTTGAGTTTGAGATTAGTTTATGGGGAGTGTTTTTATTAATCTCTGTGTTTATTTTTTTTTACATGTCTGTGTTTCCACGCCATGACCAAAACTACGCTGCTTATATTGAGGTATTATCTGTTACTCAGCTTTCCGGCTGACGTGTTTTCTCCCTTCTGGGCTACTCGTTATGGGGTAGTTCCTTCTGTCTTCTGGTTTTTCTTTCAGGTCTTTCGCTGCTGTTCAAAAGGATTTTTAGTTCAAGTGAAGATTTTATTTAAAGTTTTGTAAAAGTTTGTTTACATTTTCTATTATTGTATATTTAAAAAGATTTGTAATTAAAGACTTTGTATATTAATTATAATATCTCTGTATTTCGGCGCGTTTTATATGTAAAAGTTAGTTTTAATTTAGCCGAAAAATCAGGGGTGTTACATGCGGTCCCCCACCGGCGGAGTGGATTACCTGTTGCGATGGGTAATCCGGCAGGGCTACACACTCCGGTGTGTAGTCGGTTACTGTGGAGGATGATCAGCCGGTTACATTGTTTGTTTGTCTTATACCGATTGAATGGTACTGACCCCGTTGTTGTTGTTTGTGGAATCTGCGGTGATCCATTCGGGGATGGTGAGCAGGCTTGACAGGTATTGCTTTTGGTGAGCTTGGGCGGTCATGGGGGAGTCGTCTTCACCAGTTATAGCATCACAGGTCTCGAGTCTTAGTTATGACTTTATAGTTGTCAGATGTTGGATTTATTTTATTGGTTTGGATTTGGATTTTTGTCAATGTAAACAATTACACTTTTCAGTATTTCTAATAAATGTGTTAGGACAGACGCTTTTGATATGTACTAACCTCGGGCAACCGAGATGGTAACACTCTTTCATGGCTGGGTGGTCCTGGTAAGGCACCTTGGTATGAGGGGTTGTTACAACCAGTCAGGCTTCAAGCATGGTAACCACAACCAGGCTAGGGCTTATTCTGGTGGGTTTGGCTTTAGTAGAGGATCTCGCTATAGGGGAAGAGGTGGTCGGAGTAGTAGTGAAAACTATACTTTACACTACTTCAACTCTGGCGGGATAGGCCACAAGCGGTTGGAGTGTAAGAGTGCTGGAGGAGGTGGTTTCCAGCGATCATATCAGGGGCACTATTCGCAGGCTCCAAGCCAGAGTATGGCGAGTAACAGGCCAGCTGGGTCATGGAACAGTCAGGGTGGTAAGACCAACAACAACAATGGCAGTTATAACCGCATCAATGATAGATCTTATCAGCGCCCGAACAACAATGCAAACCAGAATTCGGCGGCCATGCCTTCTACATCGGCAAGTACAGTGCAAGGGGGAGGTCAGAAGAGTAGCGGTAAACTGTTTATGATCGGTAAACAGGCGGCAGAGGATGATGCGCAAGTCAGCACTGGTACTCTTCTTGTTAACCATAAACCAACTTTTGTTTTGTTTGATTCGAGGGCTACCCATTCGTTTGTGTCTAGAGGTCATGCTTTAACAATGGGTTTGGGGGAGTTTGGGTTGGTAAAAGACAATGTTTTTATACCATCGGGGTAGTCGGTGTCATGTCATAAGTTGTATAAAGGGGTGTCTATGGTGGTTGGGCAAGTAGACTTGCCGATTAACTTACTTGAGTTTCCTATGGATGGGTTTGAGGTGTTTGGCGGGATGGATTGGTTGGGCAAGTATAAGGATAAGATAGAATGTCATCAGAAAAAGGTGTCTTTGAAGAGGCGTAAGGGGATTAGAGCGTCACATCGGGGGTTTGTGGTAAAACCCAAGGTTAAGATGACTGCAGCTATGACTTTTGAGTTATATTTGAGGAAGGGATGTCCTATGATCCTTTGCCATGTAAGGGATACTCGCATAGAGGACCATCAGCAGCCGAGATACCGGTTGTGGGTGTGTTCGATGATGTCTTTCCGGAGGAGATACCAGGGTTACCTCCTAAGAGGGACATTGACTTCAGTTTAGAGCTTAAACCAGGGCCAAGACCTATATCTAAAGCTCCGTACCGTATGGGACCAATGGAGATGGAAGACTTGAGAAACAGTTGAACGAGTTATTAGATAAGGGATACATTAGACCTAGTGTATTGCCTTAGGGAGCACCAATATTGTTTGCGAAGAAGAAGACTGGCAGCTTCAGGCTGTGCATTGATTACAGAGACTTGAACCATGTCACGGCGAAGAACACGTATCCTTTGCCGAGAATTGATGATCTGCTTGACCAGTTGTGTGGTGTCGGGGTGTTTTTAAAGATTAATCTTAGATTAGGTTACCACCAGTTGAGGATTACGGATGATGATATTCCTAAGACAGCTTTCGGTCGCGGTATGGTCGTTATGAGTGTGTGGTGATGCCTTTTGGGTTAACTAATGTGACAACAGTGTTTATGGATCTTATGAACCGGGTCTTCATTCTGTTTTTGGATAGATTCGTGGTAGTTTTCATTGATTATATTTTAGTCTATTCCAAGACTAAGGAAGAGCATGACGAGCATTTGAGATTGGTATTGCAAACTTTGCAAGATAACCAGTTATATGCTAAGTAGAACAAATGTGAGTTCTGGTTGGAGAAGGTAGCCTTTCTAGGCCATGTAATTTCAAAGGATGGTGTAGCTGTGGATCCTAGTAAGATCGAGGCGGTGTCAAACTGGGAAGCACCGAAGAATATTGCCGAAATTCGGAGTTTCTTGGGTTTGGCTGGATATTACAGGAGGTTCGTGAAAGATTTTTCCAAGATTTCTAGGCCGATGAAAGCTTGATGAGGATAGAGACCATATTCCGATGGGATGAGAGTTGACGGCGTTCGAAACCTTAATGGAAGATTTGAATACAGTTCATGTCCTAGCTTCACCAGAGGGGAGTGAGAACTTCAAAATATATACTGATGCTTCGAAGAATGGATTGGGGTGTGTCTTGATGCAAAATGGGAAAGTCATTGCCTATGCTTCGAGGCAATTGAGGTCTTATGAAGGGAACTATCCGACTCATGATTTAGAGTTGGGTGCGGTTGTATTTGCTCTGAAGATTAAGGCATTATTTGTATGGGGCGACCTTTAAACAGGTGCTTGATCCCAAGATTCAAGAGTGGAAGACAGGGGTAGAGATAGGTACGGTTTCGAGATTTTCTGTTCATACAGAAGGGACTGTCCGATTCGATGGGAGGTGGTGTGTGCCTAGTGACGCCGAATTGAAAAAAGTAGTTATGACTTAAGCTCATTGTACTCCTTATTCGGTGCATCTGGGAGGTGACAAGCTATATAAGGATTTAAGGAAGACGTTTTGGTGGCCCGGAATGAAGAAAGAGGTAGCGGAGGTCCTGACTAGATGTTTAACTTGCCAGAGAGTCAAAGGGTAGCAGCGGAGACCGCTAGGTAAGATTCAGTCACTTAAGGCACCCGAGTGGAAATGGGAGTTGATATCCATGGTGTTATTTGTGGGGTTACCGAGGAGTCAGTAGCGTAATAATATGATTTGGGTGATTGTCGATCGTCTGACAAAGTCAGCTCATTTTATTCCAATGAAAGATACTTGGAGTAAGATTCAGCCGGCTAATGGATACAGGAAGCTTGTGGTAAGACTACATGGGGTACCAAACAATATTGTGTCAGATAGAGATGCGAGGTTTATATCGCGGTTTTGTTCAGAGTTGCAGGATCTCATGGGAACTACTTTAAAGATGAGCACGTCATTTCATCTTGCGACAGATGGTCAAACTGAGAGGACCATCAAGCCCTTTAAAGATATGTTGCGAGCTTGTGTGATGGAGTTTCATGGAAGTTGGGAAGATCGACTTGATTTGATTGAGTTTTTATATAAAAACAACTATCACACGAGTATTGGAACGACACTGTTTGAGGCACTGTATGGGAGAAAGTGTAGGAGTCCGGTGTCTTGGGATGATACCGCAGAAGCTGTGGTTTTGGAACCGCAAATGGTATAAGATATGATTGAGCAAGTACATTTGATTCGACAAAAGATAAAGGCCGCCCAAGATCGGTAAAAGAGTTATACGAATCTGCATTGCAGGGATATTGATTTCCAGGTGGGTGACAAAGTTGTTTTGAAAGTCTCACTTATGCGTGGCGTTATAAGCTTTGGAAAGAGAGGGAAGTTGAGCCAGAACTTCATAAGGCCTTATGAGATTTTGGATCAGATAGGTGAAGTGGCTTATCGGCTAGCTTTGCCAGCATCAGTTGATCGGGTGCATAATGTGTTCCATGTGTCACAAATTCGAAAGTATGTGAGTGATCCGTCTCATGTGCTTGATGTGGAGAATATTGAGCTCGATCAAGCGGCTACTTATGTCGAAATGCCAATGGAAATATTGGATCGTAAGTTGCACAAAACAAGGAACGGTGAAACCATTTTGCTTAAGGTGTTATGTTCTAAGCATAACGTTGAAGAAGCTACATGGGAGCCGGAGGAGGCAATGAGGGAGCGTTATCCACATCTCTTTGATCGGTATGTTTGGTTAGGGGGTTGTAATCGTTTTCTTTTAAGGAGGTAGGAGATGATCGCATGTATTTTTGGGTAGTTTGGAGATCAGTTTTTGGTTTTGCCCGGGTTTTGTGGTCATAGTTTAGTTATGTTTTGGGGTATGGTTGGTGTTGTTTTCGAGTTGTCTGGGTAGTAGTCATGGTTTTACAGGTATGGGTGTGCACTTTGGGGACGAAGTTCGTTCTTAAGGAATAAAGACTTTTATACCACAGTTTTCTGAGTATAGTGAACTCGATCGAGTAGGCAGTACTTGACCGAGTGGGTCATCGAGTGTTTTGAGGCAGGCTACTGCCTTAGGTGCACTCGCCGAGTAAGTGAGACACTCGGTCGAGTAGGACGTACTCGGTGGAGTATATCTGGTACTCGACTGAGTGCCCGGTCTGACGAGTTATATTTTCCGCAATTTGATTAGAGTAATAAGGGAATTATAAATAATTCGATAATCATTTCGTTAATCAGTTTACTAAACCTAAAATATTTCTCTAAACCCTCCCTAATCACTCTAATCATCAAGCAAGCATAATTTAGCTTTAGTTGTCGGATTCCGTGTTCTGTGTCAATCGATTTGTAAGTATTAGTCTCATTTCTTTTGCAATTAATTTTACATTCGTTGAAACACTAATTTGGTTTAAGATTGGGAGTAATTAGTTAGTTAGTGATGGATTGTGATGTGATGTAATACTCCGTATTTTATATCGCTAATTGAGTCGAGTTAATTGTTTAGTCGTATTGATATCGTAAGATCGAGTTATTCGTAAACTTGTTAAGACGGGTTTAACTGAACGAAGTCACGTTAACTAATTCTTTTACCAACCACGCTGACCCATGACACTTACCCATTTACCCATTTACCCAGGCACGTTTACCCATGACCCATTTACCATCTAACCTAGTTTTAACCTAATTCTACCCTAATACTACAAAACCCTACTCCCTCACCCGCCTACCTCATTTCAGCGGCACATTTCCCAACCTTCACGCAAATCGAGAGAGAGAGAGAGAGAGAGTGAGTGTGGGTGTTGACGGCGCAGCAAGGAAGGCCTTAGGGTGGTTGTCGACGTCGATAGGCAACCCTGGTGGCTGTTGTGGTGGCAGAAAAGGTATGAGTGCAACCCTTCCCTTTTGTTTTCGTTTTTCTGTCGGGTTTTGTTTGTTGTGGCGTGACTCAGGGAGGTGATGTTTGTGGTTGGTGTCGGGGATATGGTACTGTGTGGTTTGTGTCGCCCCTATTGGTGGCGGTTAGGGAGGTTTTTGGCGGCGGAATTGGCGGCGAGAGGTGTTATTGACAGGGACAATCAAACGGGTGTTAGCAGGGGTTTTCAGGCGGGTTTAGATGGTTAGGTTGGGGTGGCACCACCGTGGACTCGGGGGAGGTCGAAACGGCGGTGCCACGGTGTCTGGGTGCGTGGTCTGACGGCGAGCAGGGCTGTGGTGGTTTGGCAGGGGTTAGGTGATGGCTGCGGTGGTTGTGAGTCGAGGACAGGGGGCGTTTGGTGAGGCACGGTGGTGAACCAGGCCAAATGACGGCACTGGTTCGGTCGCCGCGGCGATCGACCAGGTTGGGGTCGGTTGTTGGTGGTGGGGTCGAAGAGGGAAGCAGGCCTGGTGGTGGTCGTGGTGGTTCAGGCGGCGCGTGAGGGGTGTGGGCGAGAGTGAAGGCGCGGGTTGTAAGAGTCGGGTTGATAGGATTATTCAATGTTTGTTTCGATTCTCTTGGTCGTATAACTCGTTTTATCTTTTATTTATCGTATTCTTAATTAGCTAATTTAATTCCCGAGTTATTTAAAATGTTTAGAGACGGGTTTGAGTCGGGTTTGTTAAAATGGAAAAGCTGTTAGATCGGGAAAGTTTCCATTTAAGGAAACTTTCCATTTTAAGAAGTTTCTATTTTTAGTAACTTTCTATTTTGGGAACGGGAATGGTTTAAGTAATTGTTTATCATTTATTTATCTTTCGAGGGCTTAATTTGTTGTGGAATATTACGAGCACCCGACTATTTGACGATGCAAAGATCGAGGTAGGGGAATACACTGATTGAGTTCTTACGATTATAAAGAGTTGGCATGTTCGGTGATTATATGACATATCTGATTACCTTAATTATCTTGTTGAGCATTATTGTTTCATACGTTTCATATATTGCATTTGCATCGGAGTTGGAGTTGGAGGAGATGAGATTATTGCGATTAAGGCCCATGCGGGTTCGCAGACTTGCCCGGTGTCCTCGGTGCGGTGGCGCAGATCGGCTACGGTCGATATATAGTCTCTGGGGATCGGTATGGCTGGGCGTTCCGGGGATGTGTGTGATGGAGTTGAATGGAGGATCATAGCATTACATTCTTTATTATATCGTATTACCTACTCAACCTCGCGGTTGACCCTGTGCATTCGTGTATGCCTGTGATGATCCATTTATTTGGGAGCAGATTGACAGGTTGTTGAGACATTTGGGAGCTGGCAGGGGGAGAGCATGGATCACCTGACTTAGAGCTAGCCCACTTTTATTTTCGTTTAGTTATCGACTTTATTTCCGATTTGAGACATGTTTCATTTCCGTTGTAAACATTTATAAACTTTTAATTTAAAAATCTTGTTTATCTTTCCCTTTGTTATCTACTGCCTCGGGTTTCCGAGATGGTAACACCCTTCTTTATCTGAGGAGTCCTAGTTCAGGCCCTTAAATAAATGGGGGTGTTATAAAGTGGTATCAGAGCGAACGATCCTCAGGCCTAAACCAATGAATCCAATGAATATAGGAAGAGTCTAAATAAAATGAACCCCGGGACAGAACTGTTAGGAGCACACTAAATGTAAGGGATGAGTTAGGGGCCCCCTCACACCGAACCAATGGCCCTCTCAGTTTGACCCGGGAACCCTGAGTGCAAATGAGAGGAAGGGTAGAGAAGCTGCATGATGTTGAGCATGACTTCATATATCGTTGCCTAAGTGTTAACTGATTGATATGTTAATTGTTGCATAAAAGAGTTGGTGGGAGGTTGTGGCATAATACTTTGCATGTTTTAAAGTTGATTCATACTTATATCTCTATAAAGTTTGTGTTAGAAGACTATGTCTAGTGATATGCGGTTATATGATCCCTAAACCATGCTAGATAGACAAGTAGGGTATGAAGTGATAGAATTGGCTAGAGTTGCCAAGGTGATTTTGTGTTGCAGCTAATTCCTAAAATTCTCTTGTAGTCATGCCTCCAAGAAGGAACACGGCTGTAAACATCACCCAGGAAGAGTTAGACCCGACTCTTTGGTGAGAATGAGGCCCTAAAGGCCAAAAGAATGGACCCTGCTAAGATGAGTACAATAATGGCGAGGCATAACCCTACCATTTTCACTGGAGAGGGGGAACCTCACTTGCTGGGAGATTGGTGTCGGGAGTTCACCAACCTATTCGAGCTGATAGCTTGTCCTGAAGAGCTGCAAGTAGACCAGGCTGCCCACTACCTCAGGGCTACAGCTGGGGAATGGTGGACTAGGAACAAGGCGGAGATTCGACATGTTTCTAGGGATATTGAGGAAGGATACGTGTCTTGGTTGGAATTTCAAGTGATACTAACGGACCGTTCATGCCGAGTTCAGGGAAAGCTAAGCGAGGGAGGAGTTCGATACGTTTAAGATGACAGAGGACATGACGGTGGACACATACCATAAGAAGTTCCGACTGTTGGCTTCATATATCGATGAATTTGCTAAGAACGAGACCATGCTGGCTATGAGGTTTGAGAGGGGACTGACGGTGGATATCAAGAAGAGGCTCAGCAGCGGTTCCACCTACCACCGTTCAGGACATCTATCCGAGGGCGGGTGTCTGCCGAGAGGCTCTCCCGAACAGATCAAGGAGGATAAGAAAGGAAAAGCCGAGAAGAGGAAGCCGGAAAGCTGTCGTGATGATATCTTGGGGCCAAGAAGCCGGTCGGGCAAGTTCGGTGGATACTCCACCAATAGTGCTCTGGGGGATGAGGAATCAAAGCGGAGGTAGTTTCAGAGGTGCTAGTATTGGAGGTAATGCGTCCAGGGTCACTTGTTTTGGGTGTGGGAAGTTGGGGCACAAGAGATTTGAGTGCCGAAATTCTGGAGGAAATCAATCTGGGGGTTTCCGAACACCTACGTCTGGGTTCAGTGGGTCTCGGACAGCGGGATCAGGGTACAACAACTACCGTACTCCTAACACTGGCTATGGAGGAGGTGCCCGATCTGGGGCAAGTAACAGTTATCAAGGAAGCTACAACAACTATCGAACCGTAGCCGACAAAACCACCAATGGGGTGGTAACTTCCAGAGGAACCAGAACGAAGGGAACAAGCAACCCAATACCGCTTCATCGAGTCAGTCTGGAGCTAAGTCCAGTGGAAAGCTCTTCGCCATGGGGAAGGAAGCAGCAAAGGAGGATGCCCATGTCGTGACTGGTACATTTCTTGTCAACTCTAAACCCACCTTTGTGTTATTCGATTCTGGTGCCACACATTCATTCATATCTAGGGAGCATGTTAGAGCCTTGAACCTTACTACATATGATAGAGTGGTCGATTCTGTTATAGTACCCTCGGGAGAGTCTGTGCCTTGTGATAGAATCTATACCAGTGTACCTATTCAGATTGGGGAGGTTGTCTTTCACTGTGACCTTATGAAGTTTCCTTTGGGTGGGTTCGAGGTGATTCTAGGGATGGATTGGTTGGGAAAGTACAAAGCTTTCATTGACTGTTACCAAAAGAAGATATCTCTGAGAGGACCTAAGGGAGTCAGAGTAACCTACAAGGGATACATGGTAAAACCCAAAGTCAAATTTATTTATGTAAATACCCTAAAATCGAGTTTGAGGAAGGGAGACCAGTTGATCTTGTGTCAGATGTGGGATAGAGAGTCTGAGACCCCTAGGATTTCTGACATACCTGTGGTGAGAGACTTTGAGGAGGTATTTCCGGAAGAGATTCCTGGGCTACCACCTAAGTGCGACGTTGACTTTTCCATTGATCTAAAGCCGGGAGCTGGACCTATTTCTAAACCACCATACCGTATGGGACCAAAAGAGATGGAAGAATTGAAGAAGCAATTGGATGAGTTGGCTGAGAAGGGTTATATTCGGCCCAGTGTTTCACCTTGGGGAGCACCTGTCCTTTTTGTCAAGAAAAAGGATGGAAGTTTGAGCCTGTGTGTGGATTACCGAGAGTTGAATAACGTGACTATCAAGAACCGATATCCATTGCCAAGGATCGATGATTTGTTTGACCAATTGAGTGGGGCTGGAGTGTTCTCGAAGATTGACCTGAGGTCGGGTTATCATCAACTGAGGATAAAGAACGAGGATATCCCTAAGACTGCATTCAGAACCAGATATGGACACTATGAGGTCGTGGTCATGCCCTTCGGATTGACCAATGCGCCAGCTGTGTTTATGGACCTGATGAATCGGGTGTTCAGTCCTTACCTGGACAAGTTCGTGGTTGTATTCATCGATGATATTTTGGTTTACTCCAAGAATGAGGAAGAGCACGAGGAGCATCTGAGGATAGTGTTGAGAACTCTAGCAGAGAATCAGTTGTATGCCAAGTTGAGTAAGTGCGAGTTCTGGTTGAAGAAAGTTGCCTTTCTGGGGCATGTGATTTCCAAGGAAGGGGTGTCAGTGGATCCTAGCAAGATCGAGGCCGTGACTAGATGGCAGAGCCCAAAGAATGTGGGCGAAATTCGAAGCTTCTTGGGACTAGCTGGATACTACAGGAGGTTTGTCAAAGATTTTTCGAAGATAGCAAAACCATTGACATCCCTAATGAGGAAGGAGAACAGGTTTGTTTGGGACGAAAGTTGTGAGAAGGCTTTCTTAACACTTAAAGAGCGCCTAACCACAGCTCTTGTCCTTGCTTTGCCAGATGGGAATGATAACTTCGAAGTGTATACTGATGCTTCCAAGAAAGGGTTGGGGTGTGTGTTGATGCAGAACGGGAAGGTAATCGCGTACGCTTCTCGACAGTTGAAGACCTATGAGGAGAATTACCCTACCCATGATCTAGAGTTGGGGGCCGTGGTATTTGCTCTTAAGTTGTGGCGACATTATCTCTATGGAGCGACTTTCAAGGTATTTTCTGACCACAAGAGCCTGAAGTATGTCTATACTCAGAAGGAGCTGAACATGAGACAGAAGAGATGGATCAAGTTGATTGGCGACTATGACATGGACTTACTCTATCATGAAGGGAAGGCGAATGTCGTAGCCGATGCTTTAAGTCGGAAGTCTATCCATGCCCTGATCAGTGCCAGATCCAGGGTGAGGATGTTTGGTGAGCTAAGGAAGATGGGGATTTACATGATCCGACGAGGTGAGACCGTTGGAGATATGATAGTTGAGCCGGAGTTGTACGAGGAGATTTGAGAGCTACAAAAAGAGGATGCTAGAATCAAGAAATGGCGCAATGAGGTAGAGCAGGCAGGTGCAGAACCTCACTCTAAATTCAGTATCCATACAGATGGGAGCTTGAGGTTTGGACAGAGGTGGTGTGTGCCAGCTAACGAGGAACTGAAGAAGAAAATTCTCACTGAAGCACATGCTACTCCTTATTCTGTACACCCTGGAGGGGATAAGTTATACAAGGACCTCAAGAAGACGTTTTGGTGGCCTAATATGAAGAAGGAAGTCGCTGAGTTCGTGTCTCGATGTTTGACATGCCAGAGGGTGAAGGGTGAGCACAAGAGACCACAGGGGAAAGTTCAGCCGCTAGATGTGCCAGAGTGGAAGTGGGAGAGTATTTCCATGGACTTCATCGTCGGGTTGCCTCGGACTCAAAGAGGTAACAACATGATTTGGGTGATCGTCGACAGATTGACCAAGTCAGCTCACTTTATTCCCATGAAAGATACTTGGAGTAAGGCTGAGTTGGCTAAGGCTTATGTTCAGTACGTGGTAAAGTTGCATGGTGTGCCTAAGGATATCGTCTCCGACAGAGATTCCAGGTTTCTATCCAAGTTCTGGCGGGAATTGCGATCATTGATGGGTACTCAATCGAAGATGAGCACCGCTTTTCATCCTGCTACTGACGGTCAGACAGAGAGGACTATTCAGACCCTCGAGGATATGTTGAGAGCTTGTGTTCTAGAGTTTGGCGGATCTTGGGAGGACAGACTGGGGTTGATCGAGTTTTCTTACAACAACAGTTATCACGCTAGCACTGGGATGGCACCTTTTGAGGCGCTTTATGGTAGGAAATGCAGGAGTCCTGTGTGTTGGGATGATCGATCAGACGCTGTCATTTTGGGGCAGAGATGATTCAGGAGATGGTTGAACAGGTACAGATTATCAGGCAAAAGATGAGAGCTTCTCGGGGACAGACGGAGAAGAGCTATCGACACTAGAAGAAGTGACATTTCTTTCGAGGTGGGAGAGAAGGTACTACTCAAAGTGTCGCCGATGAAGGGAGTTATGAGGTTCGGGAAGCGAGGAAGCGAGTCGAAATTCATCGGACCTTATGAGATTTTGGACGAGTTGGAGAGGTGGCCTATCGTTTAGCTTTGCCACCAGCGTTAGCCAGAGTTCACAATGTCTTTCATGTTTCCCGATTGCGGAGGTACACGAGCGATCCATCACATGTGTTGAGTCCGAGGTGATCGAGGTGGATGAGCGATTGTCCTATCCGGAGACACCTAAGGAGATTTTGGACAGGAAGGTGAGGAAGACCAGGAATGGAGAGACGACTTTGGTGAAAGTCTTGTAGACTAACCACAATGTTGAGGAAGCTACATGGCGGCGAGGCTTCCATGAGGGAAAGCTATCCACACTGTTTGCATGAGGTAAGTTCCGGGACGTAACTTTCTTTTTAGGAGGGTAGAATGTAACATTTTGTTTCTGACCTAAATCCATGAGTTATCTACTTTAGAAAATCGGTTTTGGTGCCACATCGATGCGTGGGGGGGTTGCTAGATGAGCGAACTTCGGGACAAAGTTCATTTTAAGGGGGGAAGACTGTTGATCGGGTCCATTTCGTGTTCACAATTAAGCATATGTGGTCGTTGGTCAATGGTCGATACAAAACACAATTTATACTTCACAAACAACTCTACAATTAGTAAAGAGGCAAGTAAAGGTCGGATCCCAAGGGACGGGTATTGAAATGAGAATTCTATTGTAACTAGTAGTGTCTAGGGGGTGTCACAAATTGGGTTGATGTAGAAGGTTACTAAACTAAAATAGCAATAAAAATAAACTAGCAAGATGAATAAAATAAGGGGTGTAAACAATTGATTAAAGGCACTAGGGTGTCATGGGTTCATAGGGGAATCATGGGATATGATCATACAAACATGTTCTCAAATTATAAGCAAGCAATTATTGTTGTGATGGATTAAGTTGGGTTATATCTTACAATCCTAGGAAAGTTTGGGTCCCGGAGCCGAATCGATTAGATTGTACAACACCTACAAGCCGACTTAATCTTTCCTACTCAACACATGCATGGTCTAACAAGACTCGAGTTGGGTTATGTTCTTACGAGTCAAGTTGAAAGGATAGAAGATGATAGTAAATGCAAGGATTCATAGGCTTAGCATTTCATCAAATATAACATGTGCATGTATTAAGATCAAAACAAGCAAGCAAATAAGATATGAAAGCATATTGATTTAAGCATGAATCATTCCCCATGTTGGTTTCCCCTAATCACCCATTAAACCCTAGCTAAGAGACTACTCACTCATTATCATATTGATCATGCTAGAAAGGTTGTCAATCATACTAACATAATGAAACATGATGAATAAATGAAAGTAATTAGCAATAATTAAAAAGGGATTAAGAGATTATACCTACTAATGATTCCAATAATAAAGCAAGAATAATAGAAGTACTTGAATCCTAGATTGAGAGGTTGTCAATCTCCCAATAATAACCAAAATAATCTTCAATTACCCAAAATAAAGTAAGAACAAGAGAGAGATTAAAGAACTAAAACTTGGATTAAAACTTGATTAATACTTGATTACAATATTGAAGAGAGATTTGATTGATATTAACTACACTAATTATTGATAAGAAGAACATGCTCCTCTAATTAGACTAATGGGGTATTTATAGTGAAAATTAGGGAGGATGCATTAGGGTTAACTAAGGGCTAAACTAGTAATTACACTTTTTAAGTTGAGCAAGGAGACTCCGGTATTTTCGGAGAGAAGGGCTTCTCTAATCGTAGCTTTGAAGAATGAAAACGTGCTGTACTGAAATCCGTGCGGATGGGAGTCGGGACGGCCAGATCTGGGCTGAGGAATCCGAGCGGATCCTTGGGCAAGACGCTCGGATTGGCGAGGGGGAATCCGAGCGGATTCCTTTGAGGGACGCTCGGATTGGGCTGGACGGACGGGCGGATTGTATACAATCCGTTCGGATTGTCTGGCAGCGTCAATTCTTCTTCTTTTCTTCCCTTTTCTTGATGAATTCCTTGGGGATTTCCTTGGGGACTCAAGGATCCTTTTCTCAACATTGTTCTTCTACTATGATATGTACAAAGGCCTTCTAGTCTTGTCTCTCCTTGATGCTTGGTCATTGAATACAATCAATTGAGCCTCGTTTTGCCACGAAAATGCAAGATTCTTACTCCTTTCCTACCAAGGGATCAAAATCTCAAAGAATATGCAAAACAAAGAACTAAAGATAAGAAATGACCCAAATAGGCACTAAAAAGCATGGAAACAATGGTAATTCGGGGGCTAAATATGCGCCAATTATGGTCACATCAAATATCCCCAAACCGAACCTTTGCTCGTCCTGAGTAAAGAGGTGACAAAGACTAGGACCAATACTAACCTAACCTAATAATAATAGCCGATATGAGACAATTAGCGGGTCTCACTCCGCCCCTTCAACTCACAACAAGACAACCATGAGGTAGGATGCCTTCTTGCAAGGCAAGGTGGGTCTTGCCAAAATGGCGATACATCCAAACATTAAAGCACACAAAATCAAGTAATGGATGCATCTACAAAAGAATAGCCACTTTCCTCATCTAAGTGGCGGAAATTATCTACAAGGGAAGCAATTCAAGGGTACACAATCCTTCATAGATGCAATTTGTTCAAACTACTAAGCCTAGAAGGATACCAATAAATCACCTCCAAAAGGTGTCAAGCTAGGGTACCTTTGTCCTCAATCGTTAAATGCTTTTGTCAAGAGTAGACTCCCTATGGTGTTAGAAACACTGGAGGATCGCGGAATTCCCCCTCTTGCCTAGACAAGAAGAAGGGTCGTCCCCTCTC
The DNA here is from genome assembly GCF_048544455.1 of Silene latifolia. NCBI lineage: Eukaryota > Viridiplantae > Streptophyta > Magnoliopsida > Caryophyllales > Caryophyllaceae > Silene > Silene latifolia. The sequence goes on from NC_133529.1 coordinate 83,905,333, forward strand.
TACCATGCACAAAAATGGATATGATGGATAAAGGGATCAATAGATATTTGAGTTTCATTTTGGGAGTTTGCTTTCATTTTTGTTTTTCCCCCCAATTTCATTTGGCATTTGACATTTGAGAACACTTTCTTGCCATTTCTTTTGATTTTTGACATTTCAATACTTGACAACTTTTTGCATTTCTTTTTGAACATTTTCAAAGTCACCCCAATTAGTAACGAGGGTGCCTTGTATTTGAAGCTTAAGAGTTCTATTTTTGCTCCTCTTTTCATTTGATGCATTTTTGCAAACTTTCTTTCACTTTTCATTTCATTGAACTCAAATTGATTTCTTTTTGTGCCCATTCCCTTTGATGACAAAAATGTGGTAGAACATGGATGAATGATGGAAGTATGCATGGTTTCAAGGGTCACCTTGGAATAAACGGTAGCCAAGGAGTTATCACACCACAAGGTACTCTTGACTAGGCCTTAAACCATGGGTCAAAGGATACTAGCATGACACATCCTAGGGTGTTTTACAAGCATTCTAACAAGCAAAGTCTTAAGAATAAAAAGCATCTACTAGGGCCTATATACACTTGTCAAGCTTCCCAAGTAGACGGTTTCGCAAAATTTTTCTAACATGCAACTACATGCCATGATGCAACTAGCATATACACATCCTAATGCAAATGATTCTACCAACTAGTATGCCAAATAAACTAAATGCAAGTCCTAAGTTCACATTGTTTATACCGCATCAATCAAAATAAAGCCGCATAGTCATTAACATAAAGAGGAAAAAGGAGATTGGAAAGATCATACCATGCGGTCTTCAATATCCTCATGTCTCGGATGTGGCGTAGTCAATCAAAGTGAACAAGGATAAACAAACACAATATATACAAGACAATATATACAAAGGAAATGAACTTGTTTTTGGTTTTTCAATTTTTTAAATTTTTATGATTTTTTTGAAATTTTTCAATTTTTATGGTTTTTGAATAAAAGTTAAGTGTTAGAATTCCCATCCCCACACTAATATGGGCATTGTCCTCAATGGCCAAAATGATGGAAATTATGCAAAAATGATGCATGATTTCTATACTAAATGCAATTCTACACTAAGCTATACTACATGATGCATGGTTTTTGTTATGACGGAGAGGATAATTTAGATTACCTCCCGTTGTGTATGCATTAACTTCCCCAAACCAAATAAGACACTATTGCTAATGTCAAGGCATGGGTATAGTTCATGCACACACTATGTTATGCATGAAACTAGATTGTCATTTTGGATTTTCAAAATGGGAACAATAAAGAACACCTCAATGGAACCGAGGTGTGAGTCCTTTGATGTTGCTAGGACTAAACCAACAATGATCAAAATGAAATAAAATACAAAGAGATATAGACAAACCATGGGAGTGTAGGAGTCTCCAAGGCTAGTCTTCCATCATGCTATCATCATCACCACTTCCCTCATGAGAAGTGGTCACATTGTCACTTTCCTTGGCACTTTCTTCATTACTTTCTCCATCATCTTGCTCATCATCATCTTCACCATCTCTTTCTTCATCTCCACTTGCTTCTTCCTCAATATTATCATCAATTTCTTCACCATTTCCAACAACCTCATTGTCTTCCACCACGTCCCTAGATGCACCCGGAAATAAGGCTTCTCTATCCGCCCAACTAGGCAAAGGACAAGATGGATCAAGGAGTCCTTGCCTAGCTAGATGTAGGAGGGGAGGATATTGAGCCAAATAAGCATTCTTCCGATCTTCATAAGCTTGCTTGTGCATGGCTTGCATAAGAAGAGTTACATAGTCTTTCCCAATTTCAATTCCTTGCGGTTTGAACTCTTCATACACAAAGGGGTAAGGTGGTATAACAATGGAAGAGGAGGTAGTTGCATGATCACCCTTTTGTTGTTGAATGATGTACTCGGCTTCCTTGGATAGGGGAAGTAAATAGTTGGTCCGGTGGACACTAAGACGGCAAATCTTTGCGGGTAAAGTGAATGATCGAGCCTCACTAGTAAGCCACCCATACTTGGTGTCAAGGGGATTGTGAGCAACCCACTTAAACTTGTTAATCATGATGGACATATCAATAAGATGGCCACCTTCCTTTGCCTTGTACTTGTTATCCTTATTAAAATTAGGATCAAAGTGCTTGGCTAGGACCGTGACTAGGCCGCCATTAACAATAACGGTTGTACCCTTCTTCCCACTATCAACATGAAGCCATCTATCAACCAATAGCCTCAAAGAATTGTAAGGCTTGGTGTGAATTCTTCCAATATTCAAAGTTGATTCAAGGAGAATAAAATCGAGTCCTGTGAAATGATTGGTGTCTTTCCTAGCAATTATGGTATTTCCCACACCTTTGTGCCATACTCTTATGCCCGGATGATGGACCAAAAGAGCACGACAAGCATGAAAATCTTCAAATTTCTTCCCGGAGATTGCCTCCCAAAGAGGCTCGGGATCATACTTCCCATATTGCTTATGATATTTATGTTCATCGCTAAGACCCAAAATTTCACCCAATTCCGGAAAGGTAATGCGTCTACTAGTGTTAGCTAGACGAAACTCAATATTTTCCCTATTCTCAACTTTTGTCACTTTTAAAGAACTTAAGAATTCCAAGACAAGGGAGGGGTATGTTACTTCCTTCATTTCAAACAATTTGTTCAAACCCATGGCATTGAAAAAGACTTTTGTTTGTTCAAGAACACCCAATTTCTCCAAAGCATCTTTACATATGAATTTGGTGGATTGAATTTGTTTCATAGCAAACTTGACAAATGTATTTCTATGGGTATCGGAAATGAAAGTTACCTCCGGATAATGCAAGAGTTGATTGATTACCGGAGTAGAAGGTGATGCTTCCATAGAAATTTGTTGATGTTGCACTTCTAAGTTTGGTGTTGATACCACCATTGCCAAAGCTTTCTTTGTTTGGAGAGCTTTTTGCCTTTGAGAGAGAGCCTTTGCTTTTGGTGCCTTTGTTGCCTTTGTTGCTCCCTTTGTTCTTGCCATTTGATGAACTAACCAAGTAAAGAGTCAAAAATCTTCAATTTGTAGAATGCCCAAATCGATTTTGAAGGTGAAAGGCTTTGCCTTTATGAGAACAAAAATCGACTCAAAGGTGAAGATTTTGTTCTTGGTTTTGATTGTTGTTGAAGATGGAGTGATTGATTTGTTGTTTGAAAGATGGTTTGATTTGATTTTGGTGGATTTTGTTGAGGGTTTTTGTTTATGAGATGGAGAGGATGAGGGTTTTGATGTTGTGGGTAGTGTTTATGAATGAATGAATGAATGAATGAATGTGGGATGGGTTATAAAGAAGTCGAGATTTTTCAAGACGCAGGGACAATCCGTGCGGATTTGGGCGCAATCCGTGCGGATTCTACAGCTTCAAAATTTTCAAAATCCCGCCTAGAGACGGGCGGATTCTGGGGAATCCGCTCGGATTCTTCTGTGATGGGACGGGCGGATTTTGTGCAGGACGGACGGATTTCAGTCCAGAGATTTTTCTTTGTTTTTCTTCAGCTGTAAGACGGGCGTCTTGTATAAAAGACGGACGGATTCTGTGAGACGGGCGTCTTTCCAGAAATCCGCTCGGATTCTTCAACAGTCAAGAATTTTGCAATTTCAGCTCAGCCCAGGACGGGCGTCTTCTCAGCAGGACGCTCGGATCTTCTTCAGACGGGCGGATTCTCAGGAATCCGCTCGGATTGGTCCATGTGTACACGGATTCAGTTCCATCCGTGCACAAACGCATTCCCTTATCATTCTTTCTTTCTTTCAAATCTTGTGTTCTTCATTGTGGGGGCACTACTAAGGCATGAATAGCCTAGGCAATTGCCATCCCCACACTAAGGTAAAGCACTACACATCAATTAAAATTGTTAATCCCTCCCTCACTTCTCTCTTTTCATGACAATTATTTTGATCAAAGTAAATAAAATCCAAAAATGACAAAAATGCAATACAAAAATTGAAAAGTAAGTTAGGGAGTTAGAAATATTTACAAGTGGTGGTTTAGGGAGGACTCCACCAAACTCTCATTCTTGATGAGATGTCAAGGGGGCATGTTCAAGGTGTTGTTGATGTTGCTCAACACCTTGAAGAAGTAATCAAAAGCTTGTTCATTGTTATGGTAGAGGTCCTCAATAGACCGTGGCCCTTGTTGTTGATCATGATCGATGGCATGCCCAATGTAGGGATTAAAGATCCCTTCAAATTCGTCGTCCCAAAGACCACAAACTTCATTGAGTTGATCATTGAAAATCTCTTGCTTAGATGGAGACAACTCTCCCAATTTCTTCTCTTGGCCAATGAGGCCATCATCTTCTTCCTTGGTTGATTTTGATGAGCTTTGCAAGCTCTCCTTGTCACAATTCACTTGCTCTTTGAATGGAGCATCTTCAACTTTCTTCCTCCATTGGAGTTCCGATTTCTTCCTTTCATCTTTTCGGCTATAATGGTCAATCATAAAACATGGTTCATGCAAACGAGGAGCTCTCATGGTCTTGTCAAGATTAAAAGTTATGCTTTCATCTCCTACTTCTAGAGTGAGCTCTCCATGTTTTACATCAATCACCGCACCCGCGGTGTGTAGGAAAGGTCTTCCTAAGATGATTGGAGTGTTGGAATCTTCCTCCATATCAACAATGACAAAGTCTACCGGGATGAAAAACTTCCCAATTCGCACGGGGACATCTTCCCATATCCCTAATGGTGTCTTCGTCGATCTATCGGCTATTTGAAGAGTGATATTGGTGCATTTAAGCTCTCCCATTCCCAACCTTTTACTCACCGAGTACGGCATGACACTCACACTAGCCCCTAGATCACATAAGGCTTTGTTGATCGTTGTGTCGCCAATGGTACACGGTATTGAGAAGCTTCCCGGATCCTTTAACTTTGGAGGTGAACTCCCTTGAAGTATTGAACTACTCACCTTAGTGAAGGCGATAGTCTCAAGTTTCCGGATCGACTTCTTCTTTGTGAGGATATCTTTCATGTACTTTGCATAGGCCGGAACGTGATTGATTAATTCCGTGAAAGGAATTGAGACTTCTAAGTTCTTCACAATTTCCATGAACTTTCCAAGTTGATCATCAAATTTGGGCTTGGCTTGACGACTTGGAAAAGGAAGTCTAATCACAATGGGCTCCTTTTCTTTGGCTTTGTCTTCATTTTTCTTTGAACTTTCTTCTTTTGATGATTCCCCTTCTTTGGGACTTTGCACAATTTCTTCCTTTTCACTAGCTTTCACAACTTCATCCTCAACTTGCTTCTTTGGTGCCTCATATCTTGTACCACTTCTCAAGTGAATGGCACTAACCGTTTCATGTCTAGGGGGATTACTTTGAGGTGGTAATTGCCTCTTTTGTCTTTGTGAGCTTGAAGATGCTAGTTGGGTCAATTGTGTTTCCAACATCTTGGTGTGAGCTAGAATGTTGTTGATGGTGGTGTCTTTTGCTTGGCTATCTTTTTGCATTTGAGTGAAAAATTCTTGTTGATTCTTTTGCATTTGGAGGACCGCTTTTGGACATCAAAACCTTGGTCATTTTGGTGATTGTATGGATTTTGATTTTGGTAACCTTGGTTTTGATTGTAAAAGGGTCTTTGATTTTGATTTCTCATGGGTGGTGGAGTGTATGTTGTTTGAGGGTTTTGAACATTTTGGCTTTTGTATGAGAGATTTGGATGGAACTTGGTGTTTTCATTGTAAAAATTTGAATAAGGGGTACCACTTTTGTAAGCTTGGAAAGCATTAACTTGTTCGGTTGTTCCCCTACACTCACTTGAGTCATGACCCAAGGTTCCACAATTCTCACATATCCCGCTTGGGATTGATGAGGATGCCGTCATGGCATTGACATGATGCTTTGATGTTTTTGAGTTTTCCTCAAGTCTAGCCATAGCTTGTTCAAACTTCAAGTTGATTGTGTCAATGTGAGCACTAAGTTGAGCACCCAATTGAGTAACGGAGTCCACTTCATACTTTCCTCCTCTAGTAGCCTTGCGAGGTCTACTATATTGTGAATTATGGACCGCCATTTCCTCAATCTTGTTCCATGTTTGATTGTCATCAACTTCGGTGAACATTCCATTTGATCCCATATTGAGAATGTTCCTTGAATCTTCATATAAACCATTCCAAAATTGTTGCACTAAAAACCATTCGCTAAGTCCATGGTGAGGACATGAGCGACAAATACCTTTGAACCGCTCCCAAGCTTCATACAAAGATTCTTCATCCCTTTGCTTAAAACCCGTAATTTGAGCTCTTAGCATGTTAGTCTTCTCCGGTGGGTAGAATTTTTTGTAGAAAGCTAGAGCTAGCTTCTTCCAAGAATCTATTCCAAGGGTGGCCTTATCAAGGCCCTTCAACCATTGCTTTGCGGTGCCGATTAACGAAAACGGAAATAAGACCCATCTTTTTTGGTCTTGAGTCACGCCCGTTTGAGAGATAGCTTCACAATAGTCGCAAAAGGTTTCCATATGAGAATGAGGGTCCTCACTAGGCATTCCCCCGAATTGGCTCCTCTCAACTAGTTGGATGAAGGCGGACTTGGCAATAAAATTACCGGTGAGATGTTGTGGGGTAGGAGTACCATTTGGTAGATCCTCCTCGGTGGGTATAGAGTGTGACGAGAATTTAGGCATTGTAGGTGGATTTTGTGTGGTATTGTTTAATGGGTTTTCTTCTCCTTCTATTGCGAAAGGATTGACAAACTCACTAGTGGGTTGAACAACTTCACCAACACCTCCCAAATTCCTCCTAACAAGTCTCCTATTATTCGTCAAGGTTCTTTCGATTTCACGGTCAAAAGGTAACAAATCTCTTTGTAACCTTCTAGACATGCAAAATATCAAACAACTCGAAAACAATTAGAACGAACCTTGAGGAGTTTTACTTCCCCAAGGTGAAAAAGACACAACTAAAAACAATAAAAGAAATCTTAAATCAATTAAACACCGTCCCAAGACAACGGCGCCATTTTTGATCGGGTCCATTTCGTGTTCACAATTAAGCATATGTGGTCGTTGGTCAATGGTCGATACAAAACAAAATTTATACTTCACAAACAACTCTACAATTAGTAAAGAGGCAAGTAAAGGTCGGATCCCAAGGGACGGGTATTGAAATGAGAATTCTATTGTAACTAGTAGTGTCTAGGGGGTGTCACAAATTGGGTTGATGTAGAAGGTTACTAAACTAAAATAGCAATAAAAATAAACTAGCAAGATGAATAAAATAAGGGGTGTAAACAATTGATTAAAGGCACTAGGGTGTCATGGGTTCATAGGGGAATCATGGGATATGATCATACAAACATGTTCTCAAATTATAAGCAAGCAATTATTGTTGTGATGGATTGAGTTGGGTTATATCTTACAATCCTAGGAAAGTTTGGGTCCCGGAGCCGAATCGATTAGATTGTACAACACCTACAAGTCGACTTAATCTTTCCTACTCAACACATGCATGGTCTAACAAGACTCGAGTTGGGTTATGTTCTTACGAGTCAAGTTGAAAGGATAGAAGATGATAGTAAATGCAAGGATTCATAGGCTTACCATTTCATCAAATATAACATGTGCATGTATTAAGATCAAAACAAGCAAGCAAATAAGATATGAAAGCATATTGATTTAAGCATGAATCATTCCCCATGTTGGTTTCCCCTAATCACCCATTAAACCCTAGCTAAGAGACTACTCACTCATTATCATATTGATCATGCTAGAAAGGTTGTCAATCATACTAACATAATGAAACATGATGAATAAATGAAAGTAATTAGCAATAATTAAAAAGGGATTAAGAGATTATACCTACTAATGATTCCAATAATAAAGCAAGAATAATAGAAGTACTTGAATCCTAGATTGAGAGGTTGTCAATCTCCCAATAATAACCCAAATAATCTTCAATTACCCAAAATAAAGTAAGAACAAGAGAGAGATTAAAGAACTAAAACTTGGATTAAAACTTGATTAATACTTGATTACAATATTGAAGAGAGATTTGATTGATATTAACTACACTAATTATTGATAAGAAGAACATGCTCCTCTAATTAGACTAATGGGGTATTTATAGTGAAAATTAGGGAGGATGCATTAGGGTTAACTAAGGGCTAAACTAGTAATTACACTTTTTAAGTTGAGCAAGGAGACTCGGTATTTTCCGAGAGAAGGGCTTCTCTAATCGTAGCTTGAAGAATGAAAACGTGTCTTGAAATCCGTGCGGATGGGAGTCGGGGACGGCCGGATCGGGTGAGGAATCCGAGCGGATCCTTGGGCAAGACGCTCGGATTGGCGAGGGGAATCGAGCGGATTCCTTTGAGGGACGCTCGGATTGGGCTGGACGGACGGGCGGATTGTATACAATCCGTTCGGATTGTCTGGCAGCGTCAATTCTTCTTCTTTTCTTCCCTTTTCTTCATGAATTCCTTGGGGATTTCCTTGGGGACTCAAGGATCCTTTTCTCAACATTGTTCTTCTACTATGATATGTACAAAGGCCTTCTAGTCTTGTCTCTCCTTGATGCTTGGTCATTGAATACAATCAATTTAGCCTCGTTTTGCCACGAAAATGCAAGATTCTTACTCCTTTCCTACCAAGGGATCAAAATCTCAAAGAATATGCAAAACAAAGAACTAAAGATAAGAAATGACCCAAATAGGCACTAAAAAGCATGGAAACAATGGTAATTCGGGGGCTAAATATGCGCCAATTATGGTCACATCAACTGTAATACTCCGTATTTTATATCGCTAATTGAGTCGAGTTAATTGTTTAGTCGTATTGATATCGTAAGATCGAGTTATTCGTAAACTTGTTAAGACGGGTTTAACTGAACGAAGTCACGTTAACTAATTCTTTTACCAACCACGCTGTCCCATTTACCCATTTATCCAGGCACGTTTACCCATGACCCATTTACCATCTAACCTAGTTTTAACCTAATTCTACCCTAATACTACAAAACCCTACTCCCTCACCCGCCTACCTCATTTCAGCGGCACATTTCCCAACCTTCACGCAATTCGAGAGAGAGAGAGAGAGTGAGTGTGGGTGTTGACGGCGCAGCAAGGAAGGCCTTAGGGTGGTTGTCGACGTCCATAGGCAACCCTGGTGGCTGTTGTGATGGCAGAAAAGGTATGAGTGCAACCCTTCCCTTTTGTTTTCGTTTTTCTGTCGGGTTTTGTTTGTTGTGGCGTGACTCAGGGAGGTGATGTTGGTGGTTGGTGTCGGGGATATGGTACTGGGTGGTTTGTGTCGCCCCTATTGGTGGCGGTTAGGGAGGTTTTTGGCGGCGGAATTGGCGGCGAGAGGTGTTATTGACAGGGACAATCAAACGGGTGTTAGCAGGGGTTTTCAGACGGGTTTAGATGGTTAGGTTGGGGTGGCACCACCGTGGACTCGGGGGAGGTCGAAACGGCGGTGCCACGGTGTCTGGGTGCGTGGTCTGACGGCGAGCAGGGCTGTGGTGGTTTGGCAGGGGTTAGGTGATGGCTGCGGTGGTTGTGAGTCGAGGACAGGGGGCGTTTGGTGAGGCACGGTGGTGAACCAGGCCAAATGACGGCCCCGGTTCGACTCGCCGGCGGCAGTCGACCAGGTTGGGGTCGGTTGTTGGTGGCGGGGTCGAAGAGGGGAGCAGGCCTGGTAGTGGTCGTGGTGGTTCAGGCGGCGCGTGAGGGGTGTGGGCGAGAGTGAAGGCGCGGGTTGTAAGAGTCGGGTTGATAGGATTATTCAATGTTTGTTTCGATTCTCTTGGTCGTATAACTCGTTTTATCTTTTATTTATCGTATTCTTAATTAGCTAATTTAATTCCCGAGTTATTTAAAATGTTTAGAGACGGGTTTGAGTCGGGTTTGTTAAAATGGAAAAGTTGTTAGATGGGGAAAGTTTCCATTTAAGGAAACTTTCCATTTTAAGAAGTTTCTATTTTTAGTAACTTTCTATTTTGGGAACGGGAATGGTTTAAGTAATTGTTTATCATTTATTTATCTTTCAGAGGGCGAATTTGTTGTGGAATATTACTGAGCACCCGACTATTTGACTCATAAAGATCGAGGTAGGGGAATACTTGATTGAGTTCTTACGATTATAAAGAGTTGGCATGTTCGGTGATTATATGACATATCTGATTACCTTAATTATCTTATTGAGCATTATTGTTTCATACGTTTCATACATTGCATTTGCATCGGAGTTGGAGTTGGAGGAGATGAGATTATTGCGATTAAGGCCCAGGCGGGTTCTGCAGGACTTGCCCTGGTGTCCTCAGCTGCGAGCTGGCAGATCGGCTACGGTCGATATATAGTCTACCGGGGATCGGTATGGCTGGGCGTTCCGGGGATGTGTGTGATGGAGTTGAATGGAGGATCATAGCATTGCATTCTTTATTATATCGTATTACCTACTCAACCTCGCGGTTGACCCTGTGTATTCGTGTATGCCTGTGATGATCCATTTATTGGGGAGCAGATTGACAGGTTGTTGAGACATTTGGGAGCTGGCAGGGGGAGAGCACGGATCACCTGACTTAGAGCTAGCCCACTTTTATTTCTGTTTAGTTATCAGACTTTATTTCCAGTTTGAGACATGTTTCATTTCCGTTGTAAACATTTATAAACTTTTAATTTAAAGTACTGTTTATCTTTCCCTTTGTTATCTACTGCCTCGGGTTTCCGAGATGGTAACACCCTTCTTTATCTGAGGAGTCCTAGTTCAGGCCCTTAAATAAATGGGGGTGTTACATGTGATATTACTGGATTATGTTTTTTAGGTGACGGTTTCGTAGAGGAGAAGTTCTAGCTTCGTTGTTGTGTTGATTTACGGAATTTGTGAATTAGGTGGGGTTTCCCTACTCAGTTTTTTGTATGATTGATTATAAGTTGATGTGGAAATGTGTGATTATCATTAATGTGGATTATTATGATATTTTGATATTTTGATATTGTTGACATTGTTGCTATTGATTGTTGAACGATTGTCGGGAAATGGTCTTCACCCCATGTTTGCGCCTTGTGGCTCCCGTCACTAGGTGGGATGTGAACAATAATGATCTGAGTCCGCTCGTTGCGATGAGCGGGACTAAGGTGGCAAGGTTACGGTCTACCACCGACGCTTTGGGTACCTGTTGCGATGCATAACCTGACATGTCTGGGTTGCGGTTCAAACATTTGTATTTGGAGATTGGAGATTGTTTATTGCAGGATTGAATTGTATTGGTTGTTGTATTGTAGCTCATGATTAATTATGTAGTTGACTGATCCTTTGTTTCCAAAACCTGCGGTGATCCTTTGGGGTATGGTGAGCAGAAGTCTAGCAGGTTTTATTGTTGAGCATGCATGAAGGTTTGGATGGGACGCTTGCGAGACTATAATCTGTAGCTTCTGCCGAGTCTTTTAGCTTCCGCTGAGTTAGAATATTTGGTCACATGGGTTACAGTTGTATTTTCTTTTTGATTTCGCATTTTTGGTTATGTAATTTGATTAAACTACTGTACTTTAAATATACGTTCTTCGATGGTCTATTTGATATACTTTATCTCGGGTAATCGAGATGGTAGCACTTTCATTTACTAAGGTAGGCCATGGTAAGCTGGGGGTGTTACAAGATAGCCACTAGTGTGAGAGTAGTGTATCGGAGACGATAAATGTGATAACGCATGAACTAACCCATGATGAGTCACCGATAGCCGGTGGACTCCCGAACATTTTCTTTTGTTGTAGGAGCGATACCCTCTCATCTTAGTCGGAAATCATTAGCCATAGTGAAGCACTTTACCGAGTGCGAGCTAACACTAGGCCGAGTATAGGACACTCGACTGAGTGCTCCATCTTACTCGACCGAGTTGACCATTTTTCTAGAATCTGAAATTTACTAAAAAATGGATCACTGGACTAAGTGGACTCGGCACTCGACCGAGTGCGTTTTCCTTCGCTGAGAAATTCGGGCAATTACTCTACTTACTCTATTTTTATCTTCTTCATTCTTCATAACCTAAAACACCAAAAACTCTCTAAAAATCCTACAAAAACTCCATTGTTGTCCATTTTGAAAGCATTCAAGTTTACGACTCTGTTAGTCTTTCTTAATCCCCACTAATTAATCAAAATAACTAATTTTCTCACTCCTCTTGTTTTTCCCCAATTTGATTTTGTTTAAATCCACTCCAATTTCTTTAATTTCATCAATTATTTGCATGTTTTTGTTTAATTCAACATAGTAATCAACTTTCTAGACCATTGTTGATGTCGAATATGAAAATTTCATGTTCAATTTTGTCCCAAATTGATGAATTTCGAAATTCAGGGTTCTTGAGGACAGAGACTTTATTTTGTGTTTGTGACATGGATTAATTGTTAAACAAATGCCTAACCTTTGTTGTTAATATTAGATCTTGTCATAGAATTGAAAGTTGTCTTAAAAATTTTGTCTTAAAATTTCGAAACATAGCGTATTCATACCAAAATTTTGATTTTCATGTGTAAAACTTGGTTTAATTGGCTCGTATGAATACTTTTCATGTTAATGATGCTATTTCTTAACAAAAATCAAATATTTTGTCCCAAGATGTTGTCAAAATTTCGACATTCATGACACACCAGCTTAAATTTTGGATGTTTACACCTAAAATATGGTTTAAATGTTTCATAATGGTTCAATTCGGTTATTAATGTTATCTATGGCTTTAAATTAAAGATGTGTCATGAAATTTCCCTTTAAATTGTCGAAAATGGGTAATGTGAATACCCGGATCTTATTCTTAAGCCTAATCCTTGTCTTAATTTCCTCTTGGGACTCAAATTTGATAATAATGTATTGTACTACTTTAAATTTGACAATTTTGGCCTCAAAAGCATCCAATTTTCGAATTACATAGTGGCATACCACAATATTTTGTTTATTCACACTTTATTCTTGACTTAGTGGTGTCAAATATTTGAAAACCACTAAATTTAATTTATGATGCTTAAATTGGGTTTAAATTGTTGTGCAATTTCGCAAACTTCTCGTTTTTCCGGAAAGATGTATGTCTTGGGTAAATTTTGGTTGATTTTAAAATACAAGGGGAACCATGTCAAATTTTCTTCAAGTTATGGTTAATAAATTGAGAGTACTGGGGTATTCCTGTTCATTTCCAAGATCGCCATAATCCTCATGTTTTCTATTCAGTACCTTGATTTATGATATGGTTTTGTAGCATGGCAAGACCAATAAGGAACACTCGTTGAAGGCAACCGTGTCATCAACCGGATATCCCAACCGTGATTAAGGACCCGGAGTACCCGGGTATTGAGTTTGAAAGCGAGGCTCAAAAGAACACTTTCCTTACCTTAGCTGGTAAACCCATGAAAGTGACTAGGTTTGTGTCTTATGTGTGCTTATTTTGTATCAATTTCCCCATTCTTCCCTATGCATTTTGTCTCTAGTTTAGATGGTTTTGACATCTATAGCTTGTATTTTATGCCCTTAGTCCTGTTCTATGAGTTTTCATCTCACCTTGCAGGACTTGAGCCAAAACGGAGTAAGGAAGCTAGCAAGCAAAGCGACTAATGAAGCTAGCGTAGGGAAGGAGGGAAGAAAGCAGGGGAGGGCTCCCGGCCGGTCGGCTGGCAGCCAGTCCACCGGCTGAGAGTCCCTTATAGGAGGTTTTGTAAGTACAGAATCAGCTGGTTCTGAGCCAGTCCAAGGCCGGCGGCCGGTCAACTGGCCTAGAACCACTGTTAACCCAAGAAAAGCCAATTTTTAAAGAAGAAGTTCCAGCTGGATCCGTGCCGATCCACCATCGGCGGCCGGTCCACCGGCCTAGACTCCTTTCTCCGCATTTTTGTCCTACCTTCTTTATTTGACCTAATTACTAGGACACGATAAGTAGACCGTCAAAATTTGTATTAGACACAATACCGTAGATCTGAAACATTTCTTTTTTTATGATAAGCTTTCCTTAATCAAACTTTAATCTTTACTTAGTTAAGTGATAATTACACTACAATTAGTTTAGTTCTACTTTAATTGGGTTCTTTACATGTTAGTATTTGGTTGTAATTGAAGATCTTGAAGGATTTCTTCCATATTCAATCCAAAGTTTCAATCTTTCATCTTATTTGGTATAATTCTTTTCTTTATTTCATCTTGTTTTGAACTGTTTACATTTATATTTTATTTTAATTGTTGTTTGAAGTAGTTTCATGTTTGTTGCTATGTTGATGTTGTTTTCTTCATTTTTTTACTGTTCAATTGTTAGCATGTGTTAGTAGTCCTTTCTAAGACTTGGGGGGATCTTGGGTAAGGGTAGGATGAAAAATATAGGTTTTTAAGATATGGTTTGTGGGTAAATGTTTGGTCTTTGTACACATGAATACAAGGTGTTTGATGATGTGTTTGTATGAAAGTTCAAACCTTTTGTTGATTTATGCTTAGCATCTTCTTGATTGAGAATGAAAAGGTATTTTTGATAGTGTGTGTATGAATAATTGGAAGCAAGGTGAAAACTTTGTGAAAGATTTTAGGATTACTAAGAAATTAGTTATCAAATCTAGGTCAAACCACTACCCATAACTTGATAAACCCATGATCTTATCCTCCTTACTCGAGTGAACCCGAAAGTCTTAGCCTTTATAAATATGTTTAAACTCATCTCATTTATTTTCTTGCTTTACTCCTTGTTATTAGTTTACATTTTAGTAATTAGTTAAACAAACTCTTTCAATTGTTTAGGCTAAACTTTGATTTGAACAAGGTAAGTATAAACCTCCGCCATCTTTTCGAATGATCCCTAATTATACGACTTTAATTAGAAGTTTTTACAAATTGTTTTTGGTATGAGGTTCGACGACAAATCTCATTATCAGTGTCGTAAAAATTGTTTTCATGGATGGGGATAGAAGAGAATATGGAACACATCTTTACTAGCCTTGGATTTGAGAGCCTATACACGCTTAGGAAAACGTGTTACCGGAACTTAACCCTTGCATTCTTGAGCTCCTTCCAATGCCATAAGGCGGCTAAGAGAGTGACGTTTAGACTCAAAAACACCAACTATGACATGCCTTGTGCCGAGTTTACGGAGGTTTTGGGAGTGTCAAATGGGAAAGAAACCCACCTTGAGGAGCCACCAAAAGGGGTGAAAGCAACAAGGTACATAGGCTTGTATACTAGGAGGGAACGTACCTTGGTAGGTTCCATGAAAGCGAATGATGTGGAGCACCCGACCTTGAGGATTTTCCTACGACTCGTGACTCTTCTACTTTTCGCGAGAGATGATGTGAGTAACATAAATTCCACAGAGGTTTTACTCTTGAGCTCTTACTTGAACCCATTTAGAGAGAAACCTTTCTTCATTAATGCCATTTCTATAGTGTGCCTTGCCTTAGAGAGTATGACAAAGTCGCAGGCGTGCTCCTTAGAATGTGGAACCCTCATCACCCACATCGCGGAGAAACTCATAAAGTTTGAACCCGGGGAGAATGATAAGACCATGACCGAAGGAGTGAGATATTTCAATCAAATTTACATAGAAAACTTGAAGTGGTTTAAGGAGTTGGGCGTGGATGAGTATGCTTGGAGGGTACAGGGAGAACTATGGATGAGGCTCCCGTAATGAATGACCTTTTTTAGACTAACCATCTTGGAGAAGTAGATGAACCTCGCCCCCACCGCAAACCTATACCGTTCCGGAGAGACTTCTCTTTTAATTTGATGCGGAGGGTTGATGTGTGTCTTTTATATGATGTTTTACACCTCATTTTACACGCATTTCAGAGCTCATTTATGTAGTTCTATGCTACTTTTTGCCCCATTTCATCTACTTTCGTATTTTTATGTAATATTGCAGATTTATGCGGAAATGAGTGGAAATCAAGCTAAATCCGTCCCCGAGTACCTTGCATTGCATTTGACGTGAAGTATTTACTCAAGAAACGAACTTGGTGCGCATCTCGAGGTCCAAAAGACAAATCCACGAGAATTAAAAGCGGATTATCAGTTACTCTAGTCGATCGACTGGCCTCACTGGTCGATCAACCAGAGCCCAACTTACAGGAACTCCTGTTCAGCTTACCTCAGTCGATCGACCGGTCATAGTGGTCGATCGACCAAGCCGCTACTCTGACGCAAACAAAAAGATCGAGAATAAGGAAGCCCAATGTGTATTAGGTTTTGCGAATAATGTTACGTTATATTCCTATATAACGTAACCCGACATTAAGCTTTAGGCATCCAGTTTTTCATTCAGTTTTTAGATCGTAAAACAATTAGGGTTCTTGAGATTATTGTTCTTTCATTAAGCAAGTTACTTTCGCATTCGGTCTTTTGGATCTTTTCTCTGCAATTCCGTTTGGTATACTCCTGCTCTTATTTTAGTTTGATCGCTTTATTTTCGTTGTAGTACAGAATTGCTAGTTAGTTTCCCAAAAGCCAAAATTATCGTTTATGTTATTTGTTTGTTTAATTACTTCAAGCATGAATTCAGTAGTTTATTTCATTAATCTTGTTGTTCTTTTCGTAATAGCCATGAGTAGCTAAATTATTCGTGCTAGGATGTAGGAAATCTGTAGGTTAGGCGGCATTAAAATTGGTACGACCTAAATCGCATGCCGGTCGATCGACTGGGTTCCCTGGTCGATCAACTGGCCACGTGAGTTGTGTTTCGTTTTAATTGTTACATTTGACGAATCGAATGCATGCGACTAGTTGAATGCTTAGTATTTGACCGACCCATTAGATCGAAAGATAGTGAAAGTTGTTAGACTACCAATTAAAATGACTAAACTATGCTAAGATCGAAAGATAGGTAAAGTTTAGGTTTTTAGTCACTTTTCAGGACGAAAGTCAGTATTAGTGATATTAGGGACCTGTAGCGAGATCGAAAGATGCTACCTGTAAGAATGGACCGAGAGGACTTCTTATTTTCCCGTCTCACGTGATTTGTTTTTAGACTTACCTAGCTGCTGCCGCCGAAACTACAGTGAACCGACCATCTTAGTACCCCTTTTTTATTATTTGATTTAATCTATTTCTTTTATTAGATCGTTTATTTGCCTTTAGCTATAGACCAAATCAAATCAAACCCCCACATTTGTTACCTTAAAGACTTGAAATTAGACAACTAATCATTGCATCTGCCTCTCTGTGGTTCGACCCTGCTACCGCTATCTATAGTTTTAGTTAGAAATTATAAATATTATTTTTGGTGCATAACGACAGGCATCAAATTTTGGCGCCGTTGCCAGGGAGGCAATTGTTCTAATTTTTAGTTGTTTTTATTTTTAGTCTTTCTCTTAGTTTAAGGGACATCTGTTCCTTAAACTATTCTCATATTCTATTTGTAGTTTCTTTTTATGCGCAGGTCACAGGGTGGTGAACTACTACCGTTCAATCCTGAGATTGAGAAGACTTTGCGCGAGTTGAGGCGATCATCTAGGGTATTGCCGACAGAGGAAGAGCTGAGTACTCTGTCTAGTTACTACGAGAACGCTCTGTTTGAGGAGGATCCACCTTCATCTCCTGTTTCCACTTCTTTAGCTGAGACCGTCACATCTCCAGACTTTCCAGTCATGGCTGAAGAAGCAACCATTGCCAGTCACTCGGAGCCGACAGCTGCGAATCTTTATAAGGGATTTGCATTACCAGGGACGGACAGGAAATTCGAGCCGAAGCCGTCTTATATCAACTTGGTTGAGAGAAACCAATTCGGGGGAGCTGCAAATGAAGATGCGGCCAAACATATGGAGACATTCATTGATTATTGTTGTTCCATACCCCCACCAACCGGTGTGACCCAGGACTAGGTTAAGGAAACCATGTTTATATTCTCTCTTCGCGATGTTGCAAGGGAGTGGTATAGAGACCTGGATCGAGCTGCTAATGAGATAACAGACTGGAATTCGCTGGCCTTGGCATTCTACAAGAAATATTTCTCTGCCTCGAAGACGAATGTCATTAGAGCTGAGATCACGAGCTTTAAACAGGGTCCTGATGAGAATTTTCATGAAGCATGGGTCCGTTTCAAGAAGCTGGTGCGAACCATTCCGCACCATGGGTTCGAAAAATGGAGTCTATGCAATCAGTTTTATAATGGGCTCTATGACGATCAGAGGGCTATCTTGGATGCTGCAGCTAGTGGCAGATTCCAGGAAAATATGGGAGAGACTAAGGGGTGGAAAATTATTGATGATTTGGCCACCCACAAGGCTGAGTATGGGAATTCCCGGGGAAATCAAAGGAGAAGTGCTGAATCTCCTTCTGTAGCTGCATTAGAGGCTCTCACGGCGAGATTTGATAAGTACGAGTTGGGAGGAGCTTCAAAAGGAGGGATCTACCATGTGAATGTTGTTTCAGACGGTCATTTCGTCTGCAAAAGATGTGGAGCTGAGGGACATGTTTCAGAAAATTGTCCTAGTCCCTTTGAGTCTTATGTTGCCTTTCAACATTATAGGCAGACAAACACTTACTATGAGCCGAATGTCCATCCAAATTTGAGGTGGAGTATTCAAAACGTCCTAAATCCAACTCCACCTCCACAGCAGCAGCAGCAGCAGACTTATGTGCCCCCTCATAAGCTGCAGCCATATTAAAATCCTCCGTATATCCCTCAGCAGTAGCAACAATCCCAAAGTTCTGATTTCAATGAGTTGAAGAATTTGTTGCTGAAAGAGTCTCAAGCTAGAGAGGCCGGGATGAAGATGCTAGAAAGCCAAATTGCTGAATTGGCTAGCAAGAATACAACTCGAGCTCCGGGACATCTACCGACACAAACTGATCAAAAGGAGACCCTTAACGCTATCTGTAACACCCCCATACTCCAAGTGCCTTACCAGGACCACTCAGGTATAAGGATGTCACCATCTCGATTACCCGAGGCATGATATTTATAAGACAATAACGAAACAACTTTAAATAATATAAGTTTAGTGAAAGGTTACAACTGAAACCAAATACCAAAATACGATACATGTTCTCAAACCAACTGTCTACTGAATTAACTGAAATGTTATAAAACTAGCAAAGCTACAGCGGAAGACTTCTATCGTCAGACGGTGGCACATCCCAGCTATCCCAGTACTCAATTCAAACCTGCTCAATTACTGCTCACCATCCCCGAATGGATCACCGCAGGTTTTACAAACAACAACCGGGGTCAGTACTAATCACACAACTTATATATATCAACAATACGACAAACAGACAGCTTACACCGTCACACACACACAATCACACCAGTCCCATCAATCTCAATCACCGACTGTCCACTAGACCAGCCTTGCCAGTGGGGGACCGCAGCCGTTCCCACCTAAGCCCCGCTCATTATACCGAGCGATAACCCTGTCCATTAATGTGCACATCCCCTTCCGTGGCGGGTTCCACGAAGGGCGAAACTAGGGCGTGAAGCCACTCCCGTAAGTGACTCCACTCAGCCGAGAACGCATCTCGAGAACCAGAGACAAACAATCACAATCACAGTCGTCACAATACAATTACGATATTAAACAATCAATCTCAACACATCAACAATCATCTCATTATGGGACTAATACTGAGTAGGAAATCCTACCTGGAAAGCACAACAGTCAGACGGTATCAACAGCTGAATCAAAAATCCTCTTCTACAAAACCTCCTCCTATCATACAAACACATAGACACTACCAAATCACAATCTACACAAAAACCCCCGAATCCCCATATTAGGGTTTAACCAACTTTAAGGAAAAACTATAAAAACGGTACATAGATCTTACCCTCGACGCAAGGATCTCAACGGTATAACGAAAGGTGAAATCCGACCTTTCAAACTCCGGGATTTGCTAACAATTCGATTAAAGTGATGAACGTACTTTGCTTTCTCTCTTGACAGTAATTTAGGTTTTGAAAAGTGTTTAAGAACAATGACGGAAAAGATTATATAACTTAATCGCATAATTAACAAAACCCGTGAAATAACTCCACGTAAACCGGCTACTCGATCGAGTAGCTAAGGTACTCGATCGAGTGTCCCCTTACTCGATCGAGTATCATAGTTACTCGATCGAGTACCCAACAGGTCAGAAACTATTTTAAAACGCAACTCACTCTTACTCGACAGAGTAAGGCCTACTCGATAGAGTATCCAGAGACTCATAAAACCGTAGTATTACAGTCTTCCCTCCTTTAAAAGGACTTCGTCCCCGAAGTTCAACCCATACTCAAAAACAAACATACTAACAAGATCAAGACACAACAACGTGACTAAGAACTCAAAACAAAACTCCAACCAAACATGCACTCGTAACACCAACTCCACTAACTATTCCTACCTCCACAACATGGCTCACGATATCATAGAAACTCCATTATATCTCTCTCAACACTAACTCCATACACTACCAACTAGCTCCGTAATATATCATCCACTAGCAAATCCAATATCAAACTATCCATAACATCAAACGGAATGTTACATTCTACCACCCTTAAAAGGAACTTCGTCCTCGAAGTTTACTTACACTCATAAACATCATCATGCCACTGTCAAAACTCTCGAACTCCTAAACATCATCATCCAACCCTTACCACTATCGAAGTATTCTCACACTCTTAAGCATCACACTACTACAGGCACGGCCATGGCCTTTTAACAGTATCATCCACAAAACAAATCCCTCCTTTACGCCACGCTAACACTCTACTTCCAATTATATTACAACATGCACAACCATGAAACTCTCTTTTATCGCATCCTACTCCTCTTAAGACAAATGTTACGTCCTCGTAACTCACTAATACTAAATCCTTAGTTATATCATCTCATTATCCTCATCACCACCACATGTCAAAGATAACCGCCTATAACCTCATTTCTATAACCATTCCTATTTCCAAGGCTCTCTTACTTAAACAGTTCTCATACTTCAGTTCACTATGGACTTCATCTAACCAATACCACAAAACCCTTAGCATAACCAATACTCTAACTCTTCCACATTGCCGCAACACGACATACCTCTCTATATTAACTATATAAACTCCTATCGTCAAAAGCACAGCTCACGATTCACACTTGTGACGTACACTCATTCCAGATCCTCAAGTTCTTTTCTTTCATCATTACAAAACTCATACGTGACTTAACATGACACTAAATCCAAACACCCTACCCTCACTGTCCCAACGAAAGATTATGAACCACCTGCAGCTTTCAGATCATTACCACATAGGTTCTACGAATCACTTGCCATGCCTATGTGCACCAATGTCTCATCTACAACAAGATCAAATGTACTGTAACAACTTCTGACAACTGTGTCCCATCAACAGAACATTTCTATACCATGACAACAACGAAAACATATACAACTCTCTTTATATTAAACTCTACCCTCCTTCTCAACTTAACCTGGTAAAGAAAACATCAATAAACAAGACAACTGTCTATCTGCACAAACTGAAACTCGCAGGGAGCAACGTCAAACAAAACAACAATCTATGTATAACTGGTATGTACTTTCGAAAACTCGTATCATAATCATCCCGCCTACTCCACCACAACCGGTGACGGCATCGCAACACCGCCACCAACAGCCACACCGCAGTGCGAAAA
Organism: Silene latifolia; assembly: GCF_048544455.1. Taxonomy (NCBI): domain Eukaryota; kingdom Viridiplantae; phylum Streptophyta; class Magnoliopsida; order Caryophyllales; family Caryophyllaceae; genus Silene; species Silene latifolia. Next base: position 83,926,939 of record NC_133529.1, read on the forward strand.
TACCCGCATCACAATACTAAATACCGTGACCGGATCACCACCCGAGGCACCACAACCGCATGGATAGTCATCACAACTTACACAATCCCATAAGCACTGACTCAACATAACTTCTCGGACAAGAAAAACTTACTCAAACCCACTTTACTAAATCACAAAGCAACATATTATATGAATTAAACAGATAATAACTTCATGAATATCATCCCCTTACCACATCACGGAATCAACATATATCATGAATACATACAAGTATAACCAGTCATGCTAGATCAATCAAATTATCACCCTTTTGAATATCATACAATTAAATTACCGTGTCCAACATATATTACAAAACATTCAGATAACAACATTATAACTATCACACCATACCGCTTCTCGTGAGGTCACAACCTCACACCAACATTTATATACATCTTAGACCCATAATTACATCCAACTAGTCAATCCTGATCACGTAAGTTACCACTCAACAAAGGTTACATGTCGCCCGATCTTAACTCGCATGCCCCTCATCACATTCTTCCATTCGCATCACCAGCACCTTCTGCTATACATAACCATACAGCTAACACTCATTATAAGAAACCGCCTCCTAAGATTATGTCTTATACTTCCTCACAACCATACTTTATAAATTCAGTCTCTACAAAATCAGCCTCTTTAGAATTGCCACCTTTCTAATATACCGCCACCCTTAACCACTAGTCACAAACCATGACACTACCACTATCCGGACATCAAACCTCTTACACTCATCTCTAAACATCACGATTTCTTTATTATCTTTGGTTAACATCCCAAATAACGAACATCACATACATCCACAAAAATCACCTCAACACTATTTCCAATTCCATCCTTAATTGTATAGTCATCTAACTCTCCACCAAAATCTCATAGAGTGCAGATACTAAATCAACCTCTTGCTCCCTTAATTCCTCAAAACTCATGATTAATCATGTTGTCCTGAAACTTCTGTATAACCATTAACTCAATTACTCTTGGTAGTCTCATACATCCCGATGATTCCTTACTTTTATATCACATAACTCCGGTGAACATTTCCTTAGTTTTACTCCCCTCATTCTTTTCTTTTTACACTCGACAAAAGCAATTAATCATTCAACTCCTTATTACTTCTTCCTAACTTTTTAGTGCTCCGATCACCTTCTCATTGCTCCCAAAACTCCAATCCCATTATTTCTTATCGATATTATCTCACTCTTCCTTACCATGCGTCCCTTCTCATCACTCCACTCACTCACACTTGCCACTAAATTGTCCATAGAATCAACGTTTAATGTTCAAACAATTACATCTCCCTTTTTATATCTCTAGAAATCAAAATTCTTTTTATACCGTTAATTGCCCAAGGAAATCACACATTAGTTTCGTCTCTCGATAACATACATTTCCAAACTCAGTCATTATCTGCAAATACACGTCGTGACATGTCTCCATTAAGTTCACTATATACCACTCTTCTCAACCCCTTTAAAACGAACTTTCACTACATATATTCTTAATCAACACTATTCCTAACCATCTCCCTCCATAATTCGTTATATATCTCAGGTTGCTACTATCCACATCCTTTCTTTCAATCTTTTCATTCTCACGTTCCTTAAACTTACATCATCCCTTGCCCACATTCACTTACATTTTCATTACTCAACATACAATCATGTCACTCATCTCGTCTCACACAACATGCCCTATGCCTCAATTAAGCCTTACCAATCTTCCTTTTCTTTTTCCTCTACCTATCACAACACATATATATCATGTCCTCCCCACCGAACTCATACTCATCATAGGTGCCACTCTTTACATCATAAGATTGGGTAACTTACGCTTCAGGACCAACACAAACGTAAAATAATGCATAAAGAAATAATTTAACACCTTTGAATTAAACATAATATGCAACGAATGTCAAAAGATAAGCCTATGACCCAAACACGCATATGACTAAGACGGACCCACTCGATCGAATGCCAGAACCTACTCGATCGAGTTGAGGCTACTCGATCGAGTGCCCAACATACTCGATCGAGTGCACCGACTCCAGAACCCAAACAAACCTTCTGATCTCTAACCTACTCGATCGAGCTGACAGGCTACTCGATCGAGTGCCCCACTACTCGATCGAGTGCCCTATGTACTCGATTGAGTACCCAAAAACACGGTTCTGATCATAAAAACGTCGAATACCCACTCGATCGAATCAGACCCACTCGATCGAGTCATGCAGACTCGTGAATACTACCCGCATGTTATCTCACATACCCCAACGTACTATGCATTCATTATTATCTCAACATTATAATTACAACAACGCATGCAATTATGCGCAACTCCTCATACAATCAACAAAATCATCTACCTCATGTTACCAAGTGCCACGTTGTAAACAACCATCATACTTTTCATCCAGTTCGATACACAATACACATATCTTTGAATCCCTATTCAACACGTTACTACTTACCAAAAGCCAAACATTAACATTTATCATGCTCATATAACATTCAACTTATCAATCATGTACTACCCACATGTTTTAATTTTTATAACTTTTCATAGCATAAATCACACCCGTTCATTACCAATCCTATTTCCATGTTGCTAATACAACAATATTACAAATCCATTTCATCACATAAACACTTTCATAATCGAGAAATTCATATTCTCATGAAATTGTCACTTCATCATTTCCAATCACACATCTAGTTCAATCACATACTTCATCTAACAAACGCATATGATACAATAGTACACAATTATATGAACTTTTATATAACCTTACGCAATCGAAATTATGAAAACAAATCTTATCACACCCCCTTAATCACATGTTACTAGGATTGCCACATTATAAATCATTCATCCTGCAACATCATTATTCGTCACATATTATCATATATGAACTACTTCCTTTTTGTACCACATCATTCCTCATTCTCATATACTTTTCCAACGATTCTAACCAACACGTAAACCAACTATCATGCAACATGCTTTCAATAAACCATATACAAAATCACATCGTCACCATCTTTCTCTACACATTCCCCATTCTCCACGCACATACATCCACTGATTCATGCCACACATCACTATATAGGTACACAATTCATAAGATAAACACATAGCGATCCCGACTCATATCCCATGGTGACCGGTTCAAAATTGTAGGGCGAGTTTGCGACTTTAGGACGTCTCCCAAGCCTTTGCATTAGCTCCTACAACTTTTACCCCGGGTTCGTTTTAATTTGACTCCCTATATTCATTAAATTCATTGGTTACAGGTTTCAGGATCGTCGCTCTGATACCATTTGTAACACCCCCATACTCCAAGTGCCTTACCAGGACCACTCAGGTATAAGGATGTCACCATCTCGGTTACCCGAGGCATGATATTCATAAGACAATAACGAAACAACTTTAAATAATATAAGTTTAGTGAAAGGTTACAACTGAAACCAAATACCAAAATACGATACATGTTCTCAAACCAACTGTCTACTGAATTAACTGAAATGTTATAAAACTAGCAAAGCTACAGCGGAAGACTTCCATCGTCAGACGGTGGCACATCCCAGCTATCCCAGTACTCAATTCAAACCTGCTCAATTACTGCTCACCATCCCCGAATGGATCACCGCAGGTTTTACAAACAACAACCGGGGTCAGTACTAATCACACAACTTATATATATCAACAATACGACAAACAGACAGCTTACACCGTCACACACACACAATCACACCAGTCCCATCAATCTCAATCACCGACTGTCCACTGGACCATCCCTGCCAGTGGGGGACCGCAGCCGTTCCCACCTAAGCCCCGCTCATCATACCGAGCGATAACCCTGTCTATTAATATGCACATCCCCTTCCGTGGCGGGTTCCACGAAGGGCGAAACTAGGGCGTGAAGCCACTCCCGCAAGTGACTTCACTAAGCCGAGAACGCATCTCGAGAACCAGAGACAAACAATCACAATCACAGCCGTCACAATAAAATTACGATATTAAACAATCAATCTCAACACATCAACAATCATCTCATTATCGGACTAATACTGAGTAGGAAATCCTACCTGGAAAGCACAACAGTCAGACGGTATCAACAGCTGAATCAAAAAGCCTCTTCTACAAAACCTCCTCTTATCATACAAACACATAGACACTACCAAATCACAATCTACACAAAAACCCCCAAATCCCCATATTAGGGTTTAACCAACTTTAAGGAAATACTATAAAAACGGTACATAGATCTTACCCTCGACGCAAGGATCTCAACGGTATAATGAAAGGTGAAATCCGACCTTCAAAACTCCGGGATTTGCTAACAATGCGATTAAAGTGATGAACGTACTTTGCTTTCTCTCTTGACAGTAATTTAGGTTTTGAAAAGTGTTTAAGAACAATGACGGAAAAGATTATATACCTTAATCGCATAATTAACAAAACCCGAGAAATAACTCCTCAAAAGCGGCTACTCGATCGAGTAGCTAAGGTACTCGATCGAGTGCCCCCTTACTCGATCGAGTATCATAGTTACTCGATCGAGTACCCAACAGGTCAGAAACTATTTTAAAACACAACTCACCCTTACTCGACAGAGTAAGGCCTACTCGATAGAGTACCCAGAGACTCATAAAACCGTAGTATTACACTATCACTTTGAGGAGTGGGTCTACCCTTGAGGGGCCTGCTATGGTTGAGAATGTCCCTGAAAAAGACGAGGCGGAACCGAGTCAGAAGATGGCCATAACGAATAAAAGCAAGAATAAGACGATCAGCAGGTATGTCAGTCGATCGACTGACATACCCAGTCGATCGACCGATCTGCGACAAACAGTAGCTTCTGGTCCTGAAGAAGTCAGTCGATCGACTGACCAACCTGGTCGATCGACTGACAACGCTGCTGAAGGTGAATCTTTTCGTCCTCCGATGCCCGATAACTTGAGGGATCACTTGTTTCGGGGTACTACGACTCCGAAAATGTTGAGGGAAGACCCGAATGCTAATGGGTCAGTCCCGGTTCCGAAATATGACCCGACGACGATTAATGGTTCATTTTTTAGACGGTCTGAAGAAGGGTCGAGCTACAACAAAGAGAAGGTAGTGGATTTTCAGCCTAAGTCCACCGATGCCGGCATGAGGGATTTAGAGGAGAGGGCTAAGTTACTTCTTACAGCCCCTTATCCAGAGAGATTGGTGCCGACAAAGGAACAGGTATCATTTAATAAATTTGAAAATGTTATCCGTTGCTTAAATGTGCAAGTTCCTTTTCTCGAGTTAGTTAATCAAGTGCCTGCTTACATGAAATTCATGAAACAACTTTTGTCCAAAAAGAAGTCACTTGAAACCGTGCATACTGTCGCACTAACTGAGAAGTCGTGCTCTTATTTGACCCATACTGCACCTCACAAACTAGAAGACCCAGGTAATTTTTCCGTTCCATGTAGTATTGGCACCTTCTTAATTGAGAAGGCACTATGCGACCTAGGAGCCAGTATTAGTGTAATGCCCTTGAGTCTTGCTAGGAAGTTAAAGTTGACCAGGTTTGCAATCACCAACATGACAGTACAGATGGCTGACCGAACTGCGGTCCAGCCTATAGGAGTCTTAGAGGACATTCTCGTGCAAATAGGAAAGTTCTTCTTCCCTGTTGACTTCGTTATACTGGATATGCCTGAGGATGCCCACATTCCTATCATATTGGGTAGATCATTTCTGCACACTGCTGGTGCAGTAATAGATGTTGGTTCAGGGACTTTGACCTTTAAAGTAGGAAAACACTCCATTGTCTTTGCCCAGACAGCTAAGAAGAAAGACCCCATGTGGCCAATAACTTGTAATACGGTTTCTGAAAAGAAATCTTATTTTGTGCTTCCTGATGTGCCTGTCTCTACACCTATTCCTGTTGTAACCCCTCCGCCCCAGATTGGGAGCAAATTGGAGGAAGATTCGTCTATTTCTGATATTGCAGGAGCTGGTTTGGGGAAGGAAGAGCCGCATGCTGCTCCAGCTGTTAAGGAGCCAATCGTCTCAAGAGGCGGCTTAGGATGTCTTAGCTATGGCACTTATGAAGAGCTTGAAGATGAGCCAGTCAAAGTGAGAGAGTCCGACTTGGACTTTGATGAGCCAGAAGAGGTTATTGCTTGGGAAGATGTTAAAGCTGTTGATCCGTTGAGTATTGCGGATGTTGGAGTTCAGAAGAGTGCAGCTGAGAAGATGAGCACTATTGAGGCTACTTCTTGTAGCCAGAAGCCGACCAAGTGGGCAATTCCTTGGCCGTTCTTGATCAACTACTAGTTGATCACATGCTTTATCAAAAACTTTCGTTTATTTGCTTTTGTTAGACTTTCCTTTTATTTGCTTTCGTGTGCGCGAGACTTCGCTTTTAATAAGTTTGTTTAGGATTTTAAGTACTTTAAACTTTACATTTGGGTTCTGCGCAATTTTGGGCGCGTTATTATGTGCTTTTACAGGTATATAGACCATGTTAGCTCAAGTTATTGAGCTAATTCGAAGAAATCAGAAAGTTAGAGCAATTATTCCAGTCGATCGACTAGCCTGTATGGTCGATCGACTGGCTGCACAGTTCCAGGAGCTTCTGTTCCTGTTCACCTGGTCGATCGACTGGGTGATGTGGTCGATCGACCGCCTTGCGCTGCTGTACCTATTCACGACCTTTTCCCTGCTGTGTTTGGTCGTTGTGCGGAATTAAGGGAGTCTTTTTTTCTCCACTTTATTTTCCGACATATTTCCGTTTTCTTCCGTTTTTAATTTTGTTGCACATAATTACCGCTTCATCGTTGCTTTCTCGGATTTACGCGTGGTATTGTTTGTCCTTTCAGGTACCTATGGTAGCACTGTTGGCTACTGAAACCTCCTAGCTCACGCTGGTTTGGAGAGGTTTCCCTTTTGCTGCGCTTAAAGTCTTGTGAGTTCCCGACTCTTTACTTCATTCCTATTTACTTAATTCATCGCAAATTCCCATTTCCTTTGTTTATTTAATTACATGATTTTGCACAATGGGGACATTGTGCGATTTGGTTTGGGGAAGGGTTTTGCGCTTCATTTCATTTGCTTGCATTCACGTTTACATTTTTGTCTTGCATTGTTTATTTCATTTCATTTATATATTTCAGAAAATACCAAAAAAAATTGAAAAATTTCACAAAATTCAAAAAATGCACGTTTATTTTAGCATATAGGTCGAGTCGGAACGGTAGTATTTCAATGATGACATTGCATTTTAATCTGTTTACGCCTAAGCCTTGCTAATTGACATGATATTAGTAGAATCGTATATGCATGTCTACGAGTTTTCGTTAATATCTTGCTGAACTTGAGATTTGACTTTGATTTTTGGCAAACTACTTATATTTTCTGAGATTTAGAGCCTATAACTGGTGACATCTATGACCAGTTTATCTAGATTGTGAGTAGTACTCCTTATGAGACATGTTACATTAATATGCATAAATATGAACTTAATCTGCTTAATACCTGTATGCATTCGGTTTGTGGTTTGTTGACACATGTGGTAGAGGTTTTCCTTTATTCGTTTTGCCCATAAGCTCCACACTGCCAAAAATAGCCATTTTGTCTTGTTAACTACATCCTACATTTAGCCTGCCCTTGTCAAGCTAGTAGTTTATGTTCTTGGGATTGTTACTTTGTTTTGGTAGCTACTGCTCATTTTGAGGTGTTGTTGGGAAGATGGAAAAGGAAGAAAGTTGGAAAGGAATAAAAAGAAAAGAGAAAGAGAAGAAAAAATGATTCGAAAAAGAAAAAAAAAAGTACTGTACTGTTTGAAACGGTCGATCGACTGCCCAATTTGGTCGATCGACTGGAGTCCGAGATAAAGAAAAAAAAATCAATTCGCATATTCAAAGTCTTTACTTCATGGCGATTTTTGCTCCCATGTTGCATTTATATCTCATGGGGAGTTGGTTGATTACTATTATATTGGAGATTGTGAGATTTGTGCTTCTAATTGGCACCCGGTTTTATTGTTGATTTTGAGCAAAGAAGTTGGATGTTGTCGTATGGTTTTGTTTCGGTACTAGCTTGATCACCTGTACCACCACATTCCCATAAATGTTTTGCCTTCTTCTTACCCATTACCTCACATATCCAAATTTACCTCGGCATGTGTCATGGTCATCTGTTTGGTTGGAATGCATATGTACGGTTATAGAGATTGTTTTCATATTACATTGCAGGCATGTTCATATAGGTCGTAGTTAGGTGAGTGTCACTACAAAACGAATTCTTTCTATCTTTACATTATTCACCTGTGCTTAAGAGTGATTTGAGCGACCCGTGAAAGTCCAGCTTGATAAGTCTCTATAGTTGACGGTTCAGCAGTTTTTAACGACTCCATAACTCGTTTGCATGATTCACATTACTAATTGATTGTTAGTTAATGCATTAAATTAGTTTAGGCAATAAGGTTTGCATTTCTCTCTGAGATTGGACTCGTTCCATTAGGTTTTAGAATCGAGTCTAGTTCTTGCTTGGGGACAAGCAAGGGTTTGGTTTGGGGAAGTTTGATGCGTGTCTTTTATATGATGTTTTACACCTCATTTTACACGCATTTCAGAGCTCATTTATGTAGTTCTATTCTACTATTTGCCCCATTTCGTCTACTTTCGTATTTTTATGTAATATTGCAGATTTATGCGGAAATGAGTTGAAATCAAGCTAAATCCGTCCCCGAGTACCTTGCATTGCATTTGACGTGAAGTATTTACTCAAGAAACGAACTTGGTGCACATCTCGAGGTCCAAAAGACAAATCCACGAGAATTAAAAGCGGATTATCAGTTACTCTAGTCGATCGACTGGCCTCACTGGTCGATCGACCAGAGCCCGACTTACAGGAACTCCTGTTCAGCTTACCTCAGTCGATCGACCGGTCATAGTGGTCGATCGACCAAGCCGCTACTCTGACGCAAACAAAAAGATCGAGAATAAGGAAGCCCAATGTGTATTAGGTTTTGCGAATAATGTTACGTTATATTCCTATATAACGTAACCCGACATTAAGCTTTGGGCATCCAGTTTTTCATTCAGTTTTTATCAGTTTTTAGATCGTAAAACAATTAGGGTTCTTGAGATTATTATTCTTTCATTAAGCAAGTTACTTTCGCATTCGGTCTTTTGGATCTTTTCTCTGCAATTCCGTTTGGTATACTCCTGCTCTTATTTCAGTTTGATCGCTTTATTTTCGTTGTAGTACAAAATTGCTAGTTAGTTTCCCGAAAGCCAAAATTATCGTTTATGTTATTTGTTTGTTTAATTATTTCAAGCATGAATTCAGTAGTTTATTTCATTAATCTTGTTGTTGTTTTCGTAATAGCCATGAGTAGCTAAATTATTCGTGCTAGGATGTAGGGAATCTGTAGGTTAGGCGGCATTAAAATTGGTACGACCTAAATCGCATGCCGGTCGATCGACTGGGTTCTCTGGTCGATCGACTGGCCACGTGAGTTGTGTTTCGTTTTAATTGTTTTAATTGTTACATTTGACGAATTGAATGCATGCGACTAGTTGAATGCTTAGTATTTGACCGACCCATTAGATCGAAAGATAGGAAAAGTTGTTAGACTACCAATTAAAATGACTAAACTATGCTAAGATCGAAAGATAGGTAAAGTTTAGGTTTTTACTCACTTTTCAGGACGAAAGTCAGTATTAGTGATATTAGGGACCTGTAGCGAGATCGAAAGATGATACCTGTAAGAATGGACCGAGAGGACTTCTTATTTTCCCGTCTCACGTGATTTGTTTTTAGACTTACCTAGCTGCTGCCGCCGAAACTACAGTGAACCGACCATCTTAGTACCCCTTTTTTATTATTTGATTTAATCTATTTCTTTTATTAGATCGTTTATTTGCCTTTAGCTATAGACCAAATCAAATCAAACCCCCACATTTGTTACCTTAAAGACTAGAAATTAGACAACTAATCATTGCATCTGCCTCTCTGTGGTTCGACCCTGCTACCGCTATCTATAGTTGTAGTTAGGAATTATAAATATTATTTTTGGTGCATAACGACAGGCATCAAGGGTAGACCTATAACTCCTCCTCCTCCGAGTAATAGTCCGACCTTGAAAGCACCAACCCTCATGACCATGCGAGTACCATTGCCTCCTTTAACTAGAAGTGGATTACCTCTACCGACCACCAGTGAGCGTCCCCCACAATCCACAGTTCATGGACCCGTTTTTAATAGACCGGAGCTCACTTATTGTGTGAACAACGACCTAGTGATATGGAGCATGCTTGAGTTGGCGTGGAACCTAGGTGTGAGACCCCTACATAAGCCGAGTTATTGGACCAAACCGGGAGTCGACTCAGGCGTCTTTCGGGCCTATTGCCAACAAAGTGGAATGCTACTTCCCGTGAGAATGGTTATCTACTTGGCGCTTGGGCGGGACCACAACGGGCTCGTGGAACCTGTTTCTTTGGTGACTTACACCATGGCAATGGCGGGGCAGGACCGTCCGAAACGGCTAATGGGAATGTGGAGTAAGAGGACGGCGATGGGTATGATGGTGCTAATGATGGAGAAGATTAGGAGTAGGAAAGAAGATGCAAGCGAAGAGGGAGTTCTTCCCATAATCCTTGATGTATTATGGGTCGAACTATGAGTACAATTAGTGTTGGCGGTGTAACTTGGATACTTTCTTTAATTAGTGTTGGAATCATGGCCATAAGGCCAAGCGTTTTCTTGAATATGGTTAGTTGGTGGCGTATTAGTCACCATTAGAGACTATCTGCATTTGTATGATAGAGTGGTTAAGCTTGGAATCGATTTTTGGAATGACCATAACCTGCCCAGGTGACACTCGGCCAAGTGCCCCTGCACTCAACCGAGTGCCTCCTACTCGGCCGAGTAAACCCCGTACTTGACCGAGTTACTTGCGTTAGGAATCCTTTGCCCATGTTTGACCAAATAATGGACTTATACCCTTCATTTTATGGTTGTATCGTTCACCATACGTCTAGGTGAACACCACACCCTTGTGTGTCTAGTCTTCTCGTGGATTGTTTACACATGGAAATGTTATGTGGCGTTTTATCACCCTAAAGCGTTTAATCCGCAAATATTAATTCGACAAAAGTAGCACAATAAGAAAAGTGATATGGTAATCTTGCGTAGTATGTGATAGTCGTCATGATATTTCTGAACATGTCCATATTATGTGATGAATGTCATTTGTGTGTCTTAGGGTGGTTACTAAATGCATGATAGAGTATCGTAATCTTCGTCTAAATGGTAGTGTGTATGATAAGCAAAAATGTTAAAGTGGATGGAGGAGACATGCGTGATCATGTGGTAGTCTTGACGTGACATGCACGTGGCATGATGAATAAGAAAGACAGGATGTTAGAGTAATTGAGTCGTGATACGAGTAATACATAGTTATTTTGAAATTATTTTATAAAATAATACATTCTCCAATATGATATGGATTTTGTTGCATGTATATGTGTATGATCATGAGAGTGTGAGAAGGCAATACAGCGAACCGGGATTTACCTATGAGGATAGGATGTGGTACCGTAAGTTTTACCCCGTATCTTAACTATGTGAGGAGACCCAATTGTGGAATTAGGTCGACAAGGGAGTGTGATAAACTTCGGGACGAAGTTCTCTTTTAAGGGAAGTAGATGTAACAATTGGGAATCTAAGGTAATATAACAAGTATGATATGGCATGACAAGTACAAAGAGTGTATACGGATAGAGGAAACGGGGGAACATGGTAAGAAAGACAAGGACAATGTTGACAAAATTAAAGTAATGAGAATGAGGATAATGGCAAGGGACCTTACGGAAGGTAAAGGAAGTGTACGAGAACTGATAGTGAGACTTAAGGAAGTGAGTGTGAAAAGAAGAGTTGAAGCAAACTTCGGGGACGAAGTTCATTTTAAAGGGGGAAGATTTTAATACCCGGATATTTAGAGACTGATAAAGGAACCATGGGATGCGTGAGAGGACCCTTAGACTTGACGGAAGCTAGTCACAAGTCTGTACAGTGGGCCTAGTGTGAGCAATACTAGACCTAGTGAGGGTATCGTGGACTGAGGGAGTTGTAGTGGACCAAGTAGGTCCCACTTGCCCTAGTGCACACTATAATACTACTCAAATTTTCAATTTGTTTTTATTTTCGAATTTAAACTTTGAGGACGAAGTTCCTTTTAAGAGAGTAGATTGTAATAACCCAAGTATTGGACACTTTTAATAGGTCTTTTATAATATGTTTTTATTAGAATGGTTAAAAGGTCAAATTTGAATTCCTTAGCCTATATCCTTTTTATTTTTACGGAAGCCTTAATTAGTCCTCTTTATTAACCTATTTTCCTAATTGCTACCCATATTTCTAATTCAGCCGCTATATTCTCATTGCCTACATAAAACCAATCCCTATGATTCTTGTTTAATGCTTTGACCTTCTTTTACGCAATTACTTCATAAGGAATAACAAATGCTTACAATTGTTCATCCACTACCTTAAGTAACCTTTTTCGTTCTCCGTACCCGTTCGCAAACTAATCAGTTGTTTCGCCAAAGACCTTGCTTCCTTCCCTCCATATTCCTATGTCTTTTGTTTGCGCTAGTTGCTCCTCGTTTGTTCACCTATTGGCGCCTTTCAACTTTCATGGCTACCCTTCACGTTCTCCTCTTTGCATTACTCCTTGACTGAAATTTGTGAAAGTGTTTAAGGTAACACGATTCTACCGATCCTATTATACGTATTATTGTTCGAGGTTATGCGAATATATGTTAACTTGTATTTACATTCGTGAGTAATTGCATAAATTTATTTGTGTGCTATTGTTTTCTTCCTTCTTGAAATAATAGTAATTAGTATTAAGACAATTAAGTATATTATTATGGTATGTTTACCTATGTGAGATGGGTTGTTGCGAGTTTCGAAATTGTGAGATCGAATACCAAGTTTATGATTAATAAAGATTAATTAATAAGATAGTGAACATGGTTAGGCGTAGCAGTGTATTATGAAGTACTAGTCGATTGGTGAGAGACATTGACTTGATTGTGTACGTATGATTTGAATTAAGCGTTAATGAATAGCAGGTAGAAGAGCTTATATTTGTGTTGGCTAAGCTTTGTATTGTACTTGTTGGTTCGCCAGAACAGATATTGGATTATATGGGAATGTGCGTTGGATTATCGTATGGTGTTATTATTATCTTATCCTTTGACATCGACTTGTGGGTGAGTAGCTTAAACTTATTCTCTAAGTGCTCAGCTGTTTCTTTAATGGAATATTTGACAATATTGATATTGAAATTGCGATGGAAATTGGTTAGTGGTATTGAGTTATGAGTTATTAGGCCTTTGAACCGAGTTATTTTTATGGTCCAGTGCGACCATGGTTATTGAGTTATTTGAGTTTGATATCGATATTGAGATGGAAGTATTGTTTCCCGGTCTTATCCGCCAGTTCACTCACCCCTTGTCCTGGTTTTAGGGTAGATGATGAGAATGCGATACATGGTTACTCTAAGAGTATTATGTTATGAGACAGAGTAATGAATGACACGAGGTAGTGACACGAGACTTGGTTAATTATGGAGGCGAGAAATAGGTATTGTATTAAAAGAATATTGTGGAATAGTTTGAGATTGAGATTAGTAAAGAGGAGTGTTTTTATTATTCTCTGTGTTTATTTTAATTTTTACGCGTGTATGTTTCCACGCCATGACCAAAATTAATCTGCTTATATTGAGGTATTATCTGTTACTCAGCTCCCCGGCTGACGTGTTTTCTCCCTTCGGGGCTACTCGTCATGAGGGTAGTCCTTTCTGTCTTCTGGTTTTGGTTTCAGGTCTTCCGCTGCTGTTCAAAAAGGGTTTTATTTCGAGTCAAGATTTTTATTAAAGACTTTGAGAAGATTTTATTTCATTTTCTATCTTTGTATATTATATTTTTAACTTCTTTCTCTTGTGAAGTAGCAGTCCTTCGATGCAGTTCTCGACGCAATTTTTATCTTGGGTCATTCGGGTAAAGCCTCTTTGTGTTTCTAACACAAGGGTAAGGCTGCGTACATCCGACCCCCCTTACCCCGCAATTTGCGGGAGCCATTGAGGCACTGGGGTAATGTTGTTGTTGTATTTGTAAGAAGATACTTTGTATATTAATTATAATATCTCTGTATTTCGGCCTGTTTTATATGTAAAAGTTAGTTTTATTTTAGCCGAAAATCAGGGGTGTTAAACACACCATACTCGACCGAGTGGTTGTCACTCGGCCATGTGTGGTGTGTCAAATCTCGTCTTATATAATTTGAGATTTCTCTTACCGAAACCCGATATCATTCTTTCTATCTCTCTAAAAACCAGAAAACTCTCTCCCTTCTCTCTAGAATCCTCCATCACCCACTCCCATGGCAACCAAGCTTGAAGATGTGAAGCCTCTACCTTCCCCTCCATCTTTCACCTATTTCCATGGTATGTCAAACCTCCACCTTTCTCCATCTTTTGTTTAGACTAACCCTAGATTTGTGGGCTTTGGGTTATCTTATTAATTAAGGTTATAATTATACTCCGTAATTATGAGTAATTAAGGGAAGGGTTCTATTATAATAAGGGATAATGAGATGTTTTGTAATAGTATTGTATGACCTATGTAGGAGATGACGAGCTAGTGAGTCGGGTGCGGTTTTTCATGTTGCTCATCAAGTCTTGCCATGAGGTAGGGTTCTCCCTACTCCGTTTTCATTAATTACATATAATTAATGTGCATGTTGACCTTGTGTTGATTGTGTGGGTTTCGTGTTAGTGGTATTGGTCTCGTGTTGCTGCGGGTTCAGTAGGGGTGGTGACGGTGGTGCGATGCCGTCACCGAAATTTGTGATAACATGGAAATGGATATATTGGGTTTTGTGTGTCATGTGTGTATTCGTACCCTGGTGGTCAGTGGTGATTATATGTATTATTGAGACTGACGTTTGTGTGTCTATGTAATTTATCACCTATTTTCGGGGTGGCTTGTGTTGACCCATATGATACTTCCGATCATATGGGGAGCAGTTGAATTGCAGGTCTGGTTTTGACAGTGAGCGCGACATGGCACGCGCGTTCGACTTGCTTTATAGTGGCGAGTCACCTCCATCTAGGTGGCATCGACTACGTTAGATATATAGGTGTTGTAGTAATGAGATTTCCTTTTTATGTACCTTCTCTTGTAACGACTTTAAACTTGGATTGTAATAAATTGTTTCCTTATTGGAGTTTTGATGCACTACCTCGGGAAATTGAGACGGTAACACCCTTGGTTACCATAGCCGGGTAAGTGGGGGTGTTACAACATCCCTCAATTCTGTCGTCAATAAACCACCATTCTTATAGCACACTGGTACCACTTGGAAATGGTGAACTCCATAAAAACTAGGTATCTTCACCCTCAAACCCGAATCCTCGGTCCCAACCATACCTTCCACACACAACCTATCACCAGTAACCGGTATCCCAAGAATCCACTCTACATCGTGGAGCATGATACTAATCTCTCCAAAAGGCATATGAAAAGTATTAGTGTCCGGCTACCACCTCTCTATAAAAGCACTAAGCAGGTTATTGCAGTGTATAAGACAAGGACTTGACAGAAATCAAGAATAACTTGGCATGACTTAAGCACAATTTATCAGAATGCAATGATCTTTATAATTTCCGTAAAAATAGTAAATGACCTCCTAAATTCATGAAATTTTAGGACAAATTAGTTTAATGACTAAAATAAATTTGTGCCAAATTTCTGAATTTTAGCAATAATCTAAGTATTTTTAATAATTCAGTGAACATGCTCTGACAATGCTATTCTGACAAGATGGACTCAAGGAGTAAACTGTGATTGTTTATCTGTGAAATTGGGCAATAAAAATGAGATATAATTATTGAAATGACTACCAATCAAGCACAGAAGTGAAACAATAATTTAGACTATGAAATTAAACTAACCAAGTCGGCACGGGCAGTTTTAAATGAATCAACAACAAAATTTAAGCAACCAAGCAAGCACAGATTACCCAATCCTTACCACAGGTCCTTAATCAACTCTTAAGCAAGCACAAGGAGATATTAAGCCTGACTTATAACTGCTGCTAATGCATAAGTTAATAAAAATTGTGTTTGACAAGAATTCTCGAGTTTTCATTCAAAGATAAGCTGCTGAAAACAGTTGGGTTAGAGGTCCTTATATAGGCTTCTCCTTTACTGCTCTGGTACAGAATAAACCCTAGAGATCTCATATAAGGTCTAGGATTGTCCCATGCTTAATAACATGTCTTAAAAATATATTACAACGGTAACAAATTAAACTGATACAAGTTAAAACAAAACAAAAGAGGTCTGAGGTGAATGTGACTGCTTAGCTTGCTTTGGGTTGTGTACTTCTTGGCCTGGAGTTTGAGGATGAAAGGTTTTAATTCTCCCTTGGCTTCTTCCTTCAGCTGGTACCTAGAGATGTCAAGGCTTCATCTCGTTGATGGAAAAAACAGCTCCAAAGTACTTTAACAAACAGTCCCCTTGTCTGCACCATAAAAGGAAATTTGCTTTTCACTTTACCTGGTTCTGAGATCATTTTCAACTTGATTTTCTATGGGTTGCAACATGATTTGGGCCTAGCTCCTTAAGACTTTTTTAGACTTAGTTGACCCAACTTTCAGCTGGCCAGAGTGTCAGCTGGAGGTTGGTGGTCAAGTAAGTGTTTTGAGCTCTCAAAGTAGGCTGGTCAATGGCCCTTTTGGCAAGGTTATGGCCTGATGTGGCTTGGCTGTGGCTTTGATTGTTGGCCTGGTCTATGGCTCCTACTGCTGTTGGAGTTAGTGTCCTCCACAATAGTGCGTTAACATAATAAATCTCATTAATGGAATATCATCAGATATTTAATTATTTGATCCTCGTCAGTTGATTAACGTAAATCGATAACGGTTGGCTGACTAGAGTTTGACGTTATTGTCGTAAGACGGCGGTGATCAACTGACCCTTTTCGGTCACACCTAAAGGAACGAACCCCAATTGATAACTAATTAATTATATGAGATACAATTTGTTTAGTCCCTTGATTTATAGACTAAGAGGTTAGTCGATTATTTTTAGAGAGATTTCGAGTTGCGAACTCGAGGAGCGACAGTTATTATTTAATTATGCGATAATTAAATAATAAGTTTTGGGAAACGGGTTTTAGTTAATTAACTGTTAATTTACTAAAATTGTACTAATTGATTAATGTGATTAATATTAGTACGTAAATAATATGTGTAGTGGTACACGTATATTTACGGAGTGAATTGGACGAATTAATTATGGAAGTATTTAAACATGATACGATGTTTAAAATAAAAATTACACGGATTTGTGCGACAAATATAAGAACCAACATGGACCCGTAAATGGGCAAGTGGACCGTGTAAAATAAGAGTAGTAGTGGATGATTACTCACATAATCATTTCACCTTATTTTGTATACTACCATAATTTATCTTATACAAGATTTTGCATGTGATGTAAGATAAAAATATAAGATAAAAATTGTCCACTACCACACTCCTCCACCCGCCACTTCTCTTCCCATACACTCCATATATTGTTCATTTATTCACTCTACCTCACTACTTCACTCAATACTTTTGCATGTGAATAATTCTACTACATCTCTCTAAAATAATAATCATCTCTACTAAGCTTGTTAGTAAGAACACAAATAATATTACTAAGACTAGTTAGTAATACTACTAATAATAATCAAGGGTAAAATATTGACAAGTTCTAGTTCATACTTGTTATTATTTTGGGTTAGTTCTTGGGTGCAACAAGAAGGAGATCTTCTATATTTGAAGATTTTCAAGGAGGATCTTCCATTGGTATAAGCTCAAGAACAAGCTGGTAAGGTGAACTAGTTTGTGCCCTTTTTACCACAAATTCAATGTAAGGAAATTGTTCTTTCCTTGCTCAACAATATTAATTTTGAATAATAAACCCTAATGAGAGGAGATAATTAGGCGATTTACAGGCGATCAATCTTCAACAAGACGATCAACTCTCAATATTAGAGCAAACTCATCTCTACATTATGGCTAGGAATTCGGCTACAAAGTCTAAGAAAAAGCAATCTGCTATAAGTGCTAGTTCAAAAAAGAAGTCTACATCAAGCCGTAATGGTAGGGGAATGAAGGGGCCAACAGAGGCAGATGTATTACGCACAAAGCCTATGCATGAGGTTAACGGAGTGACAGGGCTTTCTTTTGATGATGAAGAGGAGCCGGCTGAGAATATCCAGTGGGTCACAAATCGTGGTAAGAAACCTGTATCAAAAACACAAACTCTTAATCAAAAGGACAATCAGGTTATAATTGAGACTCCCTTAAATCAACAAAATGATAATCAGGTTATACCTGAGACTCCCTTATCACAACAAAATGAAAATCAGATTATAATTGAAACTCCATCAGCTCTGATGGAGTCATCTTCTGCTAGTGTTCCCGAAATCCTACAGTTTACTGCTGAGGATGTGCAGGAGGAAGTGGAGTATTGGAATCAGGCTGTGGTATGTTTTGTTCTAGGAGCAAATCCTCCATGGGAAGTGTTGGAGGGGTTTATTTATCGAATATGGAGCAAATATGGTATTGACGAGATTTCTTTCCTTCCAAATGGGATATTTCTTGTTAGATTCAAAACTATGCAGAGTAAAGAAGAAGTTTTGAAAGCTGGTTATCACATGTTTGACAATAAACCACTAGTGGTTAAAGCATGGCAAAGTAATGTGGATCTCCTTAAAGAGGAGGTGAAAGTGGTGCCAGCGTGGATTAAACTTTATGGATTACCATTAAAATTTTGGGGTAAATGTTTGTCAAAAATTGCTGCATTGGTGGGACCTTATGTTAAGTCTGATCTAGCTACAGAGGCCAAAACCAGATTGGGTTTTGCACGAGTTATGGTTGAATTACAGGTTGGACACAAGTTCCCCACTAATGTACAATTTAAAGATGAAAATGGTCAACTATTGAAGATTAAAGTAGAGTATGATTGGAAGCCTAGTGTGTGTTTGAAATGCAAAGGTATGGGGCATGAAACTAAGGAGTGCAGGAAAACGCCAGCAAAGAATCAAATACTACCTGTTGTTCGTAAAGAGTGGAGACCAGTGCCTAAGGTTCCATCATCTTTGTCTGTGACTGAGTTTCCTATATTGCAAAGAAATCCAAGTACTCCTAGGCCTGCACAAAAACCGATTGAGGAGGAGGATGAGAGTGATGTTGAGGAAACTATTGACTTGGATGAAATTGAAAAGCAACAGAACAGTGCAAAGAAAATTGGTGACTCTCCTAATCCAAATGTGTCTCATGAATAATATTGGATTTTGGAATGTGAGAGGCTTCAATAATGTAAATAAGCAGAAAGTAGTTAAGAATTTTATGAATAATCAGAGGGTAGGTTTGTTTGCTTTGCTTGAGACTAAAATCAGTGGTGGTAATGTGGGTAATATATCACTCAATTTGTTTGATGGCTGGAGTGTTACTACTAACAGTCATACACATAAAGGTGGGAGGGTTTAGTTGTTATGGCAGCCACAATTGTTTTGTGTGCAGATTGAGAGCTATAATCCCCAGTTTATTCATGCTAAAGTCACTGTTGCTGTAACTGGGAAGTGCTTTTTCCTTACTTTGATTTATGCTTTCAACGAGGGGAAAGATAGAGTTGATTTATGGAGATGGTTGAAAGATTATGCTCATACTTGCAATGGTCCATGGGCTCTAGCTGGAGATTTTAATACTGTTTTGAGTCCTACTGAGAGGTTAGGAGGGCAGACTAGAGATAATGACATGGATGATTTTCTGGATTGTGTAACTGCTTGTGGGATGATTGATATTCAGGCCACTGGTGCTTTTTTTACTTGGACTAATAAACAGGATGCAGAGCACAGGAAGTATAGTAGGCTGGATCGTTTTCTAGTCAATTCTGCTTGGCTGACTGAATACCCAGATATGGTTGGACATTTTCATCCTGAAGGGCTGTTTGACCATAACCCATGTGTAGTGTCCAACAGGAATTTGGGAGTTACTAGAAATAAAAGTTTCAAGTATTTTAATATGTGAGGACAAGCTTCAACCTTTATTTCTAGGGTTAATGAGGTCTGGGATAAGAATATTAGTGGCACCAAAATGTTTTGTATTGTCAAGAAACTCAAAGGGTTAAAGGCTGTTTTAAAAGAACTTAATAAAGAATGCTATTCTGATATTGAGCTCAAAACTGGAGAAGCAGAGCAGGTGTTGGCTGCTATTCAAACTCAGCTTCGAATTGATCCTATGAATCCCTCTGTTATTAATCAAGAGAAAGAAGCTATGGGGAAACTCAGAGAATTGACTAAAGCTAGAGATAGTTTCCTCCAGCAAAAATCCAAAACTAAGTGGCTGGAGGACGGAGATGTTAATTCAGCCTATTTTCATGATGTAATCAGGAAGAGGTGTATGAGAAATACTATCATTCAAATTGAAGATGAATATGGAATGATATGAAACACTACTACTAGTATTCAGGGTGCTTTCCTAGAATATTACTCTGGTTTATTAGGTAGTAGAAGAGAAACTGAAAGAGTGAGAAGTTCAGTACTGGGTTATGGAAAGTTTTGTACTGAGGAACATGTTGATATTCTTAATAAGCCAGTGCTCTATGAGGAGGTTAAGCAGGTTGTCTTTTCTATTCCTATTGACAAGGCCCCATGACCAGATGGTTACACTAGTGGTTTTTATAGGGATTCATGGGATTTGATTGGAAGTGACATTGTTGCAGCTGTACAAGACTTCTTTAATATTGGTCAGTTATTGACTCAATTGAATGCAACCAATATTACTTTAATACCTAAATGTGAGAGGCCCAAATCTGTCAAGCAATTTCGACCTATTGCTTGTTGTAATGTGATTTACAAGATTATTTCTAAGCTTCTTTGCAACAGATTAGCCCTAGTTCTACCTGACATTATACATGAAAGTCAAGGGGCATTCATTCAAGGGAGGTCAATTATTGAGAATGTATTGATTTGCCAGGACATTGTTCATCAATACTCCAGGAAAAATGTCTCTCCTAGATGTTTATTCAAAATTGACTTACAGAAGGCTTATGATACTGTAGAATGGGATTTTGTGGAGCAATTATTGATTGGGTTGAGGTTCCCTGTTAAATTTGTTGAACTACTCATGGCTTGTATCACTACTACTTCTTATACTTTGGTCCTAAATGGTAATAATTTTGGGTATTTCCAGGGCAAGAGAGGACTCAGACAGGGAGATACAGTGTCACCTCTTATTTTTACAATGTGTATGGATTATTTGACAAGACTCATTGCTTTTGCTACTACTAGATGGCCTTTTCATTATCATCCATTATGCAAAGCTATTAAGTTAACTCACCTTATGTTTGCTGATGATTTGTTGATGTTCTGCAAAGGGGATGCTTCTTCTATTCTTCTGCTCATGAAAGCCTTTACTTCCTTTTCTAATGCCTCAGGACTGCAAATGAACAACACTAAGTCAGAAATCTTTTTCAATGGCATGAGGGAGGAGCTGACACATGATATTCTTTCAGTCACTGGGTTTCAGGAAGGAAAAATGCCTTTCAGGTATCTGGGAGTTCCTATTCAGCCAGGTAAAATATCAAAACAAGAGTGTAGTAGTCTGGTTGAGAAAATGGTGACAAGAATTAGAAGCCTTGGAGCAAGAAAACTCTCCTATGCTGGTAGAGTTACTCTCATCAATTCAGTTCTTAATACTTTGTATAACTACTGGGCTGCAATGTTTATCACACCAAAGGCTGCCATTAAGAGGGTTGAGGCTATTTGTAGAAATTTCATGTGGGATAGTACTACTGAGTATCACAGAGTTCCATTGGTGGGCTGGGATAGAGTCACCATGACTAAAGATGCAGGAGGTCTAGGAATTAAGAGAGCTAGTATTTGGAATGTAGCTTCTGTAGGGAAACTGGTCAACTGGATATATACGAAGTCCGGCTGGACTTTGGATTAAATGGATTGACAAAGTGTATACCTTAAAGGGGTCAATTGGCATGACTATATTCCCTCAAATGATTCTACTTGGACCTGGAAGAGTATATGTAAGGTGAAGGAGAAGCTTAAACAGGGTTCACTGACAATGTTGGACTCCCACTCTAAAGGATACACTATAAGTAATGGGTATAATTGGCTGAATGGAACTAGTCCTAGGCAGAACTGGGCACCTATTGTCTGGAATGACTGGAATGTTCCTAAACATTCATTCAATTCCTGGCTTATTCTGCAGGAAGGTATTAATACCAGAATGAAATTGTTTGCCTATGGGGTCAGTCAGGACGACAGATGCACCATCTGTGAGGCTCATACTGAGACTATTGACCACATTTTCAATAGATGCGATTACAGCTGCAGAATCCAGAAGTACATCGAAGATTGGATTGGGCGAGCTTTCCCGACCATAAATGAATTAATTCATACTAATCATAATAGCATGAAATGGAAAGCCTTAGCTATGATTATAACTACTTACAGATATATGATATGGAGGCAACGTAATCGAGCTAGGGTTGAACTTACCTTGATGAGACCTGAAAAACTGGCAGCTGAGATGAAGATGATGATACAGTTGCAGGTACGGAGACGAGTGATGCTCAAGGAGGATATGAGTGAAGGACAAATCAGAGATCGTCTGGGATTTGTATGATTGAGATCGTTATCTTGCCACAATCTGTGATAGAAGATGAGAAAATAAGGAGGAGTTAGGTTGATTTTTGGAGATCTGGAATTTATGGTCTTGAACTCAGTTACTTTGACTGAGTATGGAGATAAGGAGTCTCTATTTGGTTTTTGTTGTAAATTATGTCGATAGGCGTGAGTTTATTTGAGACTTAGGTCTTAAATATCTCTCTTTGTTTGTATCTCTTTTTTATCTTTTATTATATATTTACTCACATTTCACCAAAAAAAAAAATTGTTCTTTCCTTTTATGCTTTCATATTAGCATGCATGTTACAAAGATCACCTAAATGATAATTTATGAGATAAATTAATTTTATTAGAGAGTCTAATATGGATCTATGATCTTTCAAGTGGTATCAGAGCTTAGGCTTGTAATTTGCATGTTGATTTTAAGCATTTTAATGAATTATGTGATAATTTATAAAAACTCAAAAATTGTGTTAAAAGAGGTTTTAGCACGAAATTTTTGGGACATGCATACCTACTGATCTCAAAAGGTTTGTCGAATTTTTTGGTGATTTTTGAAGTTATTTTGCTATTTTTAATGTTTTTTGGTAGAAAACCGAGTCAAAATGTCGCATTTTAGTGAAAAATTGACTAAAATTAGTTAAAAGTTGATTCGGTGCATGGATTTTTAATGGTATTTCATGCATATTTTCTACTGATTGTATGCAAAAAGTTGAAGGTTGGTTCAATTTGTTTGCATGTTTATTGATTTTATGAGATAAAAGTTGATAAAAGCCAAATTAATTAATCATAATTTCAAAACTTTTGATTCTGCCATGATAAATTTATGTACATTTAAGAATATTATTTAAATGTCAAAAGTGATTTTGCATGTGTGTTTTCACTTTGTTTTGATATTTATTGGTTTTAGTGGTTAAAAACCGATAAATATCGATCTTTTTCTTCACAAAATTTATCCGGAATTTTTGGGCAATTTTTCTGACATTTTGGTGTTCTTGGGAGTGTTCCAGAATACTAAAAAATTTTGTTTAAATTTTTTGGGTAATGTTTCAATTATTTTGGATTTTTACTTAAATATTATGATTTTATCGATTAAATTAGCAAATTATCACCAAATCAAACTAATAATTTATCATAAAATTAGTGAGGACTAATTTTGAGGTTCAAAACAGTTTGGACAATTAGTTTGGACTTAAATGAGATTTAAGAGTTAATTATTGATTTTTACATGTTAAAAATCGATTAAATCCATAAAAACCGAGATGGATACCAATGAATGATAGATAGGGCGATTTTGGCATCATTTTTACAGCATTTTAAGCATATTTATTTAAGTTGAATGAATGATTGTCATTTATTTAAAGTATTTATCTTATTGTACCTAGTATGGCCTAGTTAATTTTAATCGTTATTACCCGAAATGAATGGGAATATCGATTTGTTTGTAATTAATACGATCTCGTATCGTCGGTTTGTAATTAATTAATAGTTTTATTTTATTTTATTAATTAATGTATAATAGGAATAGCTATGTAATTCATTTGTAATAGTTATTTTTACCGGTGTTTCCAAAAGACGGATTACAACGAGACTGAGTCTATTTTTGGAAGGTGTTCCAAATCCCACAAGGAAGAGCCACTTATGGAATGAAGAGGCAAGGGACCAAGGAGTTGGTTTCCGAAATGTAATAGACTAGTTTTTATTAACTAGGTGGCCATAATAGGATTTATTTATATGCTTACATGTTTGCTTGTTTTATTTTCGCGCATGCCAAAATCGCCATTCACATGCATTTTATTTTCGCGGTTGTCAATTCACGTCATTTACATTCACCGAATTAATTCACTTATAAGGAATTTATGACTAAATTGACAAGATCTCTCACATAACTAAAAATTGAGATTAGCCTTACCAATTAGTAACACCTATGAATCTCTTGTTCATTAGAGCCACGCTCGCCCAAGCGGGGTTTTCTCTTTTTACCTTGGGTAAGTAGGGTGGTAAACGGTTATCACACGCTAAAATTGGTTGGACTCAACGGGATATAAGACGGTCTTGTGTTCCGGGGTTAGTAGATGAATTTGAGGAAATTCGTCGACCAAGAGTTCTAGAGGTAGAATTAGTCAACGTGACTTACCGAATTTACGCAATTATGGGATGTTTCGCCCAAGCGATGCTCATTTTTGTTTAATATTTGGGTCTTGGAATCATTTATATAATTTATTGGGAGGTCATTATATAAATGCTAAAACTTGCTAAACATGTTTTTACAAGTAATTTTTAAAAACAATGAATGTTAATTTTTCCTTTTTGTTGTAGCATTTTAATTCGCAATGGCAACTTCATCAACTCCATCGACTACTTCACTAGGCAAAGATTCATGGCTAAGGTCCGTAATGGACAAATGTATTTTAAAAGATGACGGTAGTAACTTTCTTCAATGGGAATCCAACATCAAAACTGTCGCGTTGTCCGACAATGTGCTCACTTACTTGACCGATGCTCCTCCAATCGAGCCCGGTGCAAGAGCTTCATCGGCGGTGCGGACCGCCTATGATGACTATGTGAGGATGTTGAATGATATCAAGAATGTGTTGATATGGTCAATATCCCCTAAGCTCAAGCTATCATGCATTTCTTTAAATGCTTACGAGATATTCACTCGTATGATCACTATGTTTTCACAAACACCAAAAGTCCGTCAATACGATGCGGCGGCACGCTTCTTTGAAGCTAAGCTTGAGAGGGGCCAAAAGGTTGGTCCCCATGTACTCAAAATGGTCGAATATGTTGACATCCTAGAGCGTCTAGGGTGTAAGATTCCTAAGACTCTTGTGGTGGATCGTATCCTTCACTCACTCCCCACCAAGTTTGCCCACTTTAGGGTAAACTACAACATGAATGACATGGATAAGAGTTACCATGAAATTCATGCACTCCTCTCCCAAGCGGAGAGGGATATGGAGGCTAGTGGGAGTGAAAAGGGAGATGTTTTAACCATGAAGTTAAAGAACATGTCTCTTGGAGTCAAGAAAGGAAAAGGGAAAGAAAAGTCCCAATTCAAGAAATCGTCAAAGAAACATGAAAAGGGAAAGGGGAAGGCCGTTGAGAATGGCAATCCCAAGTCAAAAAGTGTCAAGCTCTCCGAGGCCGAATGTTTTCATTGTAATGGGAAGGGGCATTATAGGAGGAGTTGTCCCAAATACTTGGAGGATCTCAAGGAAGAACGTGTGACGCCTATTGGTATGATTTCCTCTCTCTATGTGATAGACGTTAATTATTCTTGTACTTCCACTTGGGTACTTGATACCGGATGTGGCTCTCACCTTTGTAACCATTTGCAGGGTATAAGGGACGTGCAAGCACTAGCAAAAGGTGATGTGGATCTCCGCATGGGCAATGGAGCTAGTGTAGCCGCCGTTGCCGTAGGGACCTTATGTGCTCACTTTAGCTAGTGGTTTAGAGTTGTATTTAAATAAGTGTTATTTTGTACCAACTTTAACTAAGAACATCATCTCCATTTCCGCGTTAGACGCGGAAGGCTTTTGTTTTATGATTAAGGACAAGTGTTGTACTTTTTCTTTTAATGATGTGGTTTATGGCAAGGCCATTTCAATTGAAGGCATTTATGTTTTAAATGATGTTAATGACGTTTATCATATGGAAACTAAAAAGCTCAAAAAGGGTGATCCAAACGAATCCTACCTTTGGCATTGTCGTTTAGGCCACATAAACGAAAGACGCATTAAGAGACTTGCTTCATCAAAAGTGCTCAAACCATTTGGTTTCGAATCTTATGGTACATGCGAGTATTGCCTTTTAGGCAAGATGACTCGTGCACCTTTTGCGGGAAAAGGGACACGAGCTAGTGAGGTTTTGGCTCTCATACACACGGATGTGTGTGGACCATTAACCATCACCGCTAGAGGAGGTTTTCACTACTTCATTACTTTTACTGATGACTTAAGTAGATATGGGTATGTCTACTTAATAAAGAACAAGAGTGAAGCCTTTGACAAGTTAAAGAGTTTCAAAAAGAAGTAGAGAACCAATTGGATAAAAAGATAAAGACCCTACGGTCCGACCGTGGTGGTGAGTATCTAAATATTGAATTTTATTCACACCTAAAAGATTGTGGTATAGTATCACAATGGACTCTTCCTGGCACACCGCAATTAAATGGTGTGGCCGAAAGAAGAAACCGAACTTTACTTGATATGGTTCGGTCAATGATGAGTCTAACTGAGCTTCCTAGTTCATTTTGGGGTTTTGCCCTCTTGTCTGCAGTATTTTCACTAAATCGAAGCCCGACTAAAGCGGCCGATAAGACTTCATATGAGATATGGACATGGAAAGTCCCTCATTTGTCATTCATGCGTATTTGGGGTTGCGAAGCGTACGTTAAGATCAAGTCTGACAATAAGCTTGCACCCAGGTCTGACAAATGTCTTTTTGTAGGATATCCAAGGGAAACACGTGGCTATTACTTCTACAATAAACACGAGAACAAAGTGTTTGTGGCTCGTGATGTTGTCTTCCTAGAAAAGGAATTTATTTCTAGGAGACAGAGTGGGAGAAAATTTGAACTTGAAGAAGTTCGAGAGCCACAAACCGAGAATGAGGTAGAGGAGAACGTGGAGGATAGCATTCCCTCTTCCTCTGAAACGGTAATTATTCCTAGAAAGTCAAGTAGGATTTCTAATCCACCTGATCGCTACCTTGGTAACATCGAAGAGGATGGTGTTTTGTTACTTCTTGAAAGTAATGAACCCACTACCTACAAATCGGCCATGTCTAGTCCCGACTCCTCGCTTTGGCTAGAAGCCATGCGGTCCGAAATGGATTCCATGTACGAGAACCAAGTATGGGACTTGGTGGATTTACCTGAGGGAGTGCGACCCCTTCAGTGTAAATGGATATATAAAATTAAGCTCGGCGTGGATAAACATGTGGATGTTTACAAAGCTAGATTGGTGGCAAAAGGTTTCACCCAAGTTCATGGTTTACACTATGACGAAACCTTCGCTCCAGTCGCTATGCTTAGGTCCATTAGGATAATCTTAGTGGTTGCTGCATTTCATGATAATGAGATTTGGCAAATGGATGTCAAAACCACCTTCTTGAATGGGATTCTAGAAGAAGAGGTGTACATGATACAACCTGAAGGTTTTGTTGATACATCTAACCCTAAGAAGGTGTGTAAGCTCAAGAAGTCCATTTATGGTCTTAAGCAAGCATCTAGGAGTTGGAATCATCGCTTTGATCATGTTATTAAACAATACGGTTTCACTAGAAGTGTGGAAGAACCGTGTTTATACATGAAGTTTAGTGGGAGTAAGGTTGCATTCCTTGTCCTATATGTGGATGACATATTGCTCATTGGGAATGATGTTCCATCACTCACTTCCGTTAAGGAGTGGCTAGGGAAACACTTCCAAATGAAGGACTTGGGAGAGGCACAACGAATCTTAGGTATCCGGATCTATAGGGATAGGTCCAAGAGGATACTAGCATTGAGTCAAGAAGCTTATATTGACAAAGTTCTTGACCGGTTCAATATGAAAGACTCCAAGAGAAGATTTCTACCTATGGGCCAAGGGATTACTTTGAGCAAGTCACAGTCTCCCTCCACCCCTAAGGAAATTGAACACATGAAGACCGTCCCTTATGCTTCCGCTGTTGGGTCTACAATGTATGCTATGATTTGCACTCGTCCCGACGTTGCGTATGCCTTGAGCATGACAAGTCAGTATCAAGCCAAGCCTGGTGAGAGTCACTGGATAGCCGTAAAGAACATCCTTAAGTACTTGAGAAGGACTAAGGATTCGTTCTTAGTGTTTGGAGGAGAAACTGAGTTGCGTGTAAGAGGTTACACGGACGCAAGTTTCCAAACCGATCGGGATGACATGAAATCCCAATCCGGCTATGTGTTTATGCTAAATGGAGGAGCTGTTTCTTTGGAAGAGCTTCAAGCAAAGCGTTGCCATCGCGGATTCTACAACAGAGGCCGAGTACCTTGCAGCGTCTCGAGGTGCAAGGAAGTCTGTTTGGATTAGGCAATTCATGGAGGGGCTAGGAGTAGTCCATTCCGCCAAAGATCCTATCACTCTATATTGTGATAACAGTGGAGCTATTTTTCAAGCCAAAGAGCCTAAGTCTAGTAACAAATCTAGACACATTGAAAGAAAATACCATGTAATTAGAGATTATGTGGAAAGGAAGGAAATTGACATTTGTAAGGTTGGGACAGATGATAATATTGCTGATCCTTTAACCAAGCCTTTATCAAAGGCTAAGCATGATGGTCATATCGTCTCTATGGGATTGAGACGAGTACCATATTTTCTTTAGATTATGGATATGTAATTATTGGAGAGTGTATCTTTTATTATATATATGATAATCACATTCATTGTTTTCGTATTCATTCTTTTATGAATCTTTTATTTAGTGTGACTAAATTTTAATACCTTGATTATCTGAATAAGTTGTGGAGACAATGTTGAACACTATTCAAGTGAATAAGATGAACATTATATTTTGTCCCTAGTCACTTAATGAGGTGACATCTCGGAGTGACTAGATTGTAAGTCGATTGATGGTTGTTCAACACCATAAGGTCATATGTGATGACTGGTCGATTACATAGGCAGAGTGTGTGACACTTTGCCGGACAGTGACCATTTAGAGAGTCCCTAAGTTCTATTATAGACGCCTGGTCGTGGCGGGGATCTCTAAGATGTTCTAATGAGTCGATTCTTTTGACTGGAGACTATTATCTGAGCAGGTGCAGATTCCGAGTGACTTTGGTTTTTGTCCTAGGTCGTGCCGTGAAAGGAGGCCAAAATGGCATTTACTAGGTCATGGTGAGCTGTATTGTGCAATAGGATAGATAGGGCATACAGGAATTGTCCACCTACGTTGGGTAACTATATCTCAAGGCCACTCGAGGAGTTAATGACTACAAATGTGTGGCCACGCTCGGAAGTAATCTGTGAGAGATTTTTCCGGTCAGGTAGTCACACTCCCGATCGAGAAAACCACTCGCCATGTGTTCACGTGCAAGTGCGACCTAAAAGACACCTTGCATTGAGTGGGAGATTAAAACGGACAAGAGAATTGGTTGCGCACACCTTGTGTCGGACAAGTGGGAGATTGTTGGAGTTAGTGTCCTCCACAATAGTGCGTTAACATAATAAATCTCATTAATGGAATATCATCAGATATTTAATTATTTGATCCTCGTCAGTTGATTAACGTAAATCGATAACGGTTGGCTGACTAGAGTTTGACGTTATTGTCGTGAGACGGCGGTGATCAACTGACTCCTTTCGGTCACACCTAAAGGAACGAACCCCAATTGATAACTAATTAATTGTATGAGATACAATTTGTTTAGTCCCTTGATTTATAGACTAAGAGGTTAGTCGATTATTTTTAAAGAGATTTCGAGTTGCGAACTCGAGGAGCGGCAGTTATTATTTAATTATGCGATAATTAAATAATAAGTTTTGGGAAACGGGTTTTAGTTAATTAATCGTAATTTACTAAAATTGTACTAATTGATTAATGTGATTAATATTAGTACGTAAATAATATGTGTAGTGGTACACGTATATTTACGGAGTGAATTGGACGAATTAATTATGGAAGTATTTAAACATGATACGATGTTTAAAATAAAAATTACACGGATTTGTGCGACAAATATAAGAACCAACATGGACCCGTAAATGGGCAAGTGGACCGTGTAAAATAAGAGTAGTAGTGGATGATTACTCACATAATCATTTCAACTTATTTTGTATACTACCATAATTTATCTTATGCAAGATTTTGCATGTGATGTAAGATAAAAATATAAGACAAAAATTGTCCACTACCACACTCCTCCACCCGCCACTTCCCTTCCCATACACTCCATATATTGTTCATTTATTCACTCTACCTCACTACTTCACTCAATACTTTTGCATGTGAATAATTCTACTACATCTCTCTAAAATAATAATCATCTCTACTAAGCGTGTTAGTAAGAACACAAATAATATTACTAAGACTAGTTAGTAATACTACTAATAATAATCAAGGGTAAAATATTGACAAGTTCTAGTTCATACTTGTTATTATTTTTGGGTTAGTTCTTGGGTGTAACAAGAAGGAGATCTTCTATTTTGAAGATTTGCAAGGAGGATCTTCCGTTGGTATAAGCTCAAGAACAATCTAGTAAGGTGAACTAGTTTGTGCCCTTTTTACCACAAATTCAATGTAAGGAAATTGTTCTTTCCTTTTATGCTTTCATATTAGCATGCATGTTACATAGATCACCTAAATGATAATTTATGAGATAATTTAATTTCATTAGAGAGTCTAATATGGATCTATGATCTTTCAACTGCGACCTCTCGTGTTTGAACAAGACATGCCCTCAAGCCTGTGACCTCCTCTCCCTCAGAGTCTTCATAATATGGGCTGGGATCACTCGCATTGAAAGTTCCATGCACTCCATAGTCTCCAGGCAGGTCAACTTTGTAAGCATTTAGACCAATTCTCTCAATGATGGCAAATGGACCCTCAGCTCTAGGCATCAATTTATTTCTCCTCCTTGTAGGGAACCTCTCTTTTCTCAAATGGACCTAGACTAAGTCCCCAGGCTCAAACTCCTTGTTCTTCTTAGGAACCTTGGACTGTTTCCTCTATCTCTCATTAGCCTTCTCAATTTGCTTCTTAACAGACTCATGAAACTTCAGCATCTACTCAGCGCATCAAGCCTTAGCATCAAAGTTTATCTCTTATCCTGGTACACTGAACAACTCTATGGGCAAGAGTGGATAAACTCTATAGACTATCTCAAATAGGCTGTAACCAGTTGTAGCACATGGTGCTATATTGAATGCAAACTCAGCTTGAGCCAATTTCAGATTTCAATCTTTCATTTATTTGCTGACAATGCACCTCAGTATCCTCCATAAGGTCTTATTTGTGACCTCAGTTTGACCATCAGTTTTAGGATGGTGAGATGTACTGAACAACAACTTGTTTTTCAGAAGCCTCCACAAGGTTTTTCAGAAGTAACTCATGAATTTTGTGTCTCTGTCAGACACTATAATCATTGGCACTTCATGGAGTCTCACAATCTCCTTCAGGTAGAGCTCAGCAACACTGGCAGCATCCTCAGTCTTTTTACATGCCACAAAGTGACCATCATGCTGAATCTATCCACAACTACCATCATAGAATCCTTGCCTCTTTGAGTTCTGGGTATGGCCACAATGAAATCCATGCTCACATCTTCCCATGGTTTATCAGGCACTGGCAGTGGTGTATATGGACCAAACTGGAATGAACTTTTGACTTTCTCGCATACTGGACATCTTCTGAGAATAATTTGAACATCCCCCATCATTTTGGGCAAAACTGGTCATGCAATATCTCCAGTGTTTTCTGGGCCATAAAATGTTCTCATAACCCTCCTGAATGCACTTCCCTGATCAACAAATCCCTGTAAGAGACTCTTGGCACACAAAGTTTGTTGCCATGGAATAAGAAGCCCTCCTGCAACAAGTATTTCTTTCCCTGAGCTGGACCTTCCTCAGTTTGATTTATCCATTCTTCAGAGACATCTGGATCATCTTTATATAGCTCTTTCATAAACTTAAAGCCTATGATCTTTTGTTCTATGACTGTCAATAGTGAATGTCTTCTTGATAGTTCAACAACATCATTGAGCTTCCTTTCCTTGTATATGCTTGAAAAAGTAAAGGACTGTAAGAACTCAACCCATTTTGCATGTCTATGGCATAATTTGTGCTGGCTATTAACAAATCTCAGGGCCTCATGACTTGAATGCAGCACAAAAGGCTTAGGTTTCAGATGGCTTTAATGCATTACAGATCTGACAATGGTATAGAATTCTTTGTCATATGTGGAATATTTCAACTTGTCACCATTTAACTTCTCACTGAAATATACCACATGCTTTTGGCCCTGAATCAGAACTTCTCTAATCCCAACACCACTTGCATCACTCTCTACTACAAATAATTGATCAAAATCAGGTAGCTTCTGAATAGGAGTCTCACACATCAACCTTTTAATCTTTTCAAAGAACAACTAAGCATTATCAGTCCATTGAAACTCTCCCTCTTCATGCATTCAGTAATAGGTGCACCAACTGAACTGAAGATATGAGAGCCAAAAGAACTGCTCTCCAAAAATGCATTAGACTCTAGTAACCATCCTTCTGTTCCCTTAATACAAATAAACGAAGCATATATTTTCTTCTTCTTGTTCTTCTTCTTCTTATCTTTTTTCGAATTCTTCTCTTTTTTTTTCTTTCTTTTCTTTTTCTTTTG
The DNA here is from genome assembly GCF_048544455.1 of Silene latifolia. Taxonomy (NCBI): domain Eukaryota; kingdom Viridiplantae; phylum Streptophyta; class Magnoliopsida; order Caryophyllales; family Caryophyllaceae; genus Silene; species Silene latifolia. Next base: position 83,960,078 of record NC_133529.1, read on the forward strand.
CTTCATAATTTTATTCATTTTCCAGCATAAGGGATATAACACAATTGCTAATAAATTCTACTACACCCACAAATGACAATAATAGTCCCAACCCAACCATAGTAACAAAATAAATGTGATAAACAAGCAATTGCGACTGTCCCGATATGGTATGCAAATTCTTGGATTGTATCTATTAGAAGTAGCATATGAAACGGCTACAAGGGTTCAGACGGACTAAAGAAAAGGTAATGTAAGGCTTATTTGAACGGTAAGAACTGCCTATCCTCATGTACTTCATCATATGAACGCGTAAAAATTAAGAAACTAATGTCACACTTATGTAGTTTGATATTACATAATCCACAAGGAGAATCACGCCCAAGCCTAATTGACAATGAGACCAGTTTATTGATTTTCCTGGCCTAGGAAGATCTATAGACCTCGGAATTTAAGTGGTTTACCAACATAATTTAGTCAAATCTAATTAGCATAAGGCATGTCATTACGGTCAAGACGTGAATTATGAGCTTTGTTTTCATGTATAACGGGTCAAAACAATTTACATGGACAACTATGAGGGATTCAAATGCAAAAACAATTCAATTTAACATCATTGATATTCAATTCACCAAGATTCGACTTAAAACAAGGAAAAACATATTTTTGGATTTGAAAATGTTTAATTTTTATGGAATTTTGGTATTTTAAAAGCACACAACATAATATAAATCACACAACAGAAATGTAAATGTTGGAGTATGTGTCCTCAACAATAGTGCGATCACATGTTTAAATCTCAAATTAAGAATACGTAAGGGATGATAAATTATATAGTCAACTGATCAACATTAATCAGTAACGATTGACTGACTAGAGTTTGACGTTCATCGTCGTGTTTGGTGGTGATCGATTGATCCCTTAAGGTCACACCTATAGGATGAGACCCAAATAAATAATTAATTAATTGTATTCGATACAGATTAATTAATCCCTTATTTATATGAGTTGGATTTTGTATCTTATTGTAATGTGATTAAATAAGATTCGATTTAGTGGATTAATATATTAATTCACTAAATTATGTTGAGGTTTTATAAATATTTCGAGGTAGAGGTAATTAGTTATTTTCATTTACAAGAGGTTGTAAATTTAACTAACTAGTTATTATGGGACCCATTATTTTTTAATATAATGGTAAAATATTACTCAATAAGTTGAGTGAATATATGTTTATTAATTTGTCACATAATTGTTATATGATCAAATTAATATTTAATTTTATAAGATAATTAAACATAAGACTTATAAGCATTTGTGGGACAAATATTATAAGACAAAAATGGACCCATATACACTCAAGTGGACCGTCCAAAATAGTAGCATGCTTGAGTTTTTGGTTTTGTCATTTTGTTGTTGGAAAGATGTTCCAACATCTTATGACATGCTTTATTCACTAGCCTACCACCTACACTTATACAATATGGCAAAAGGCAAAAATGAGAAAACAAAAATGCTCTACATAAGAGCATTTTGGACGGCACAAGTTAGGAAGTGAGAAGAACAATTGTTGTTCTCAATTTTTCTCATTTTTATTCTCTCTAAGATGTTCATCTCTTCCTCATATGCAAAAACCTCAAAACCACTCAAATACTAATATTTGTGATAGATTACTAGAGTAGTAGTAGTAGTAGTATTATTAGTAATAATTAAGGGTACATTACTACCTAATCTCTAGTTAGCATTAGTAGTAATTTTGGGTTATAATCTTGGGTGCAATCAAAATGAGGGCTTCTAATTTGGAGTCTTGGAGGATCATCCTAATGCATATTGTAGTTCAAGAACAAGAGTAGGAAGGAGTCCTACCTTGTGCCAAATTCGACCATCTTCATATGTAAGGAAAACATTGTTTTCTTTCTTATCTCCTTTATTTTGTTATGCATGCACTAGATCCACAATGACAAAGTTAATATGTTAATTAAATCACTATTAGAGATGTCTAATAATAGGTATATGAACCTAACAATTGGTATCAGAGCATAGGATGTTGAATGCATAATCGGTTTATAGTTTTTTCGAGTTATTAGTAACTTAATTAAAACTAAAAATTTGTGATTTATTAGATAATACCACGAAATATTGCTGCATGTTATATATTCTGGTCCTAAAATAATTTTAGGTCATATTGATGACTTATGGATGATTATTGCTTATTTTAATGATTTTTAGTGAAATAATTACATTTTTATGAATAAAATGAACTTTTATTTACTAAAAATAGTTAAACTTCACTACCGGCCGTGATTTTTTAGTATAACCTCAAATGAATATTTTATGTATTGTATGTAAAATTTAGTATTAATGTGATTAATATTTCATGATTTATGATTATTATGTGATAAAAATGGTATAAATGGAGGTTAAATGACTAAAAATAGTTAAACTTTAAAACTGGCCATGAAATTTTAATACGATGTCACATGCATATTTTACAGATTGTGTGTAAAATTTGAGAGAAATGTGATTTATTATGCATGATTTATAATTTTAATGGTTAAAATGATATAAATAGTGACTATTTTTAGGAAAAATAGCTAAAATGAATTTTATGGCATGAAATTTTTCCCTAATATTGTATATTTGATATGAACATCAGATCTAAAGTTGCATGACTAATTTTGATTGATTTGATATGTTTATTGATTTTTATGTGATAAAATCGATAAAAGGGCAACTTTATCAGTCATAAAAATAAATTTGAAATTTTTGGTTGAAATTTTGCCATTTCCAGGTTCTGGAAATTTGTAAAGAATGTTAAAAATTTTGATTTTGATTTTTCCATAATTTTTATGTTTAATTTGGAATTAAATGATAAAAGTTATGATTTACACGATTTATTAATGAAATAAATTATTATTATTTTTTGGGCAAATTTTATTGAGTTTTTGGAATCTTGGTAATATTCCAGTATTTACAAAAATGTGATATCGAATTTTTCCAATTTTTATGATTTATTGGGAATTATTTTATAATTGTTATGGTTAAGAGAAGTTTAATAAGCAATAATAGAAAACCAAGTTGAATTATTGTCAAAAATTAAGTAAGGACTAAGTTTTGAGTCCTAATTGAGTTAGGATAATTAACTTGGAATAAAATTAGATTTTAGTATTATTTAGCGATTTTAATAAGTTAAAATCGTGCATTTCAATAAAAACGGGTATATAATCGATATAAGTTAAATAGGGAAATTTGGCACATAATTTGGCATGATAGACACATACTATAATGGTGCATATTTCATTATTGAATGTCATATTTTATTTATATAATTTTGAATTATGTAATTTTATCTTAGTATGGCCTTTGTTTTAATCGATATTACCCGTAATGTAAGGGGATATCGATTCGGTTGTAATTTAATGTGATCTCGTATCAGTTTTATTTTTACTAGTTTTTCATGTTACAAATGTATAATAGGAATAGCTTTGTATTTTATTATTATTTGTAATTCCGGAGTTCCTTCAAGACGGTGCCATTCGGAAAGGCATTCCGACAAAGACGGTGTTCTTGGGAGGCGTGCCACTTGAAGATTCAAGGGACCAAAGGAGTTAGTTTCCGAATTTGTAATAGATTATTTGATTTTATATTTTAGGATGGCCATACTAGGAATTTATTATTTGCTTTACATTTGTTTTAATATGTTGCATGCATTGCCAAATCGCCATAACAACACATGCATATCATATCAAGTCTTCGACCGTGTCAATTATAATTATCAAAAATTCAACTTTTAGCTCACTTAAAATTGATAGATGATAAATTGACAAGACCTTTACTTTTAAAAAAGGTTGAGACTTAGCCTTACCAAATAGTAGAAGCCCATGAATCTGAATTTCATAAGGGGTACAATACGATTTTTTTTCGGGGTGCTTCTATTGACGTTGGGTAAGTGGGGTAATAAGTAGTTATTACACTTCGAAAGTTTGGTTGATCTCAACGAAGGTATTTTACGACCGTATCCGCAATAGGTTCGGGCTAAAGATGAATTTAATGTAAGATCATCGACCGAGAGTTCTAATTGTAGAATCGATTAAGAGGGTTAACCCACCAAGTTATATTAGTAAAGATGTAGAGGGCCCGTAGGCCCACATCCAAGTTAATATGAATTTTGGATCTCGAAATCATTCATTGAAATTGGGTAGAGGTCACTATATGAATGCAATACTTGTATTAATATTACGAATATTATAACGATAAATGTTAATTATTTCCTTCATCTCCGTTTTTGTATTTATTTTTCCGCAATGGATTCATCTAATACTCTTACACCGATCACCATTAGTTCATGGCTCCAATCATTCAATGAAAAATTCTCCTTGTATGACAATGACACGACTAGAGAACTACGTTTTGGCATTGGTGAGGATGAAAATCTTTGCTACCTTACCAGTTCCACACCTCCCACTCCCATATTCATGCCCACCTCCTTGGTAAGAGAATCTTGTGAGGAGAATCACACAAATCCCAAGGCATCCTTGTATGTAGAAGCAAAGAGAAATATCATATTGAGTGGGAGTTCTAGCAAGAATGTCCTTGCAACTGAAAGGAGTAATTTTATTACTAAAGGAAAAGCAAAGAAGGGTAAGAAACCCAAACCCGATAATGGATTGGAAGTAGATAGTGAGACTACGACAACCAAAACCAAGAAGGGTGCCCAATCCTACGATTAATGCCATTATTGTAATGTCATGGACCATTGGAAGCGTAATTGCCCCAAATATTTGGCAATTATCAAAGCTGGACTTATCACTCCAGTGGGGGTTAAGTAATGTGGAAGCACTTAGCAAGGGCGACGTGGATCTCCGATTAGCAAAATGGATCTAGAGTAGCCGCCATTTGAAAGAGAACCTATGTGATTGCCTTAGCTAAGTGATTTTAAGTTGCATCTACATAATTGTTATTATGTACCCACTTTGCCTAAAAACATTATTTCCATTTTTATGTTAGACATGGAAGGAATTTTCTTTTGCCATCAAAAAAAATCATTGTATTTTGTTGAAAATGACTTGGCCGTGAGCCAAGACACTTCTATAAATGGTATTTATGTTTTAGACACTTCCAACTCAACTAAAAATGTAAATAACATACAATCCAAAAGACCCATATCAAGTGATCCAAATGATTCGTACATTTGGCTTTTTCGATTAGGTCACATAAATGAGAAACACATTAAAAGGCTAGTGTCGACTTGATTAATTGGCCCACTTTATTTTCAATCATATGGAATATGCGAATCTTGTCTCCTTCCCAAAATGATTCGTACTCCCTTTAGTGGTAAAGGGACACGAGCAAGTGATTTATTGGGACTAATACATACCGATGTATGTGGTCGAATGAGCATCATCGCAAGGGGAAATTATAACTACTTCGTCACTTTTACCGATGATTTAAGTAGATATGGGTATGTTTACTTAATCAAATATAAAATGAAGCGTTTGAGAAATATAAAGAATTTCTAAATGATGTAGAGAACCAATTGAACAAAAATATTAAAGCATTACGATCCGATCGTGGTGGCAAAGATCTAAGTAATGAATTTGATTTATTATATATGGATTATGACCTTGTGTCACTACCCATAAGATCAAACTAATATGAGTCGGGTTAAGTTGTCAAGCTCACTTTTGGGGATTTGCAATCCAAAACGGACACATTATTTTAAAACGAAGGGTCAACCTGGAGATACCTAAAATAGAAAGTCTATTTAACAAATGACATGGATCAGACTCGCATATTACATGAATCAAGCTGCCATAATAGAGCCGGTCTATTTATGAGCTAACACGTTAGTCTAGACGAACTTGTATTACTCCACCATATATGTTTGTGACTCAAAAAGCTATCTCTTAAGAAGATAGAAGTATTTCTAAGATATAGAGTGGGACTAGATCGTCATAAACAAGTCTTATAGTCAATGTGTTACCTTTTGAAAGTAATGGAACTATAATCTATTGAGATAGAGTGGGAGTAAAGTACACATGTCTTATTGTTAATATGTTACTTTTTGAAAGTAATGTAATTATGACCTATTGAATGATCAATTACGAGTAGTCCCAAATCGACTTTGTGGCATAATAGCCATAGCATTACAATCTCAAGAGTAGATTTACTTTAAGGCGATGGTCTCTTTAAAGTAATTAAAGCTTTAGAGTACCTAAATGCATAGATTGACATGAAGATGTTGATCAAGATAAATCGTGTTAGGAATTGCCACATTTCATTTTGATGAAGAATGGCAAATGATATTAAAAATTCGCTTTTCTAAAATGTGAATTTAGAGAAGGATGTGTACGGAACACAAAACCTTAAATAAAGATCTAAGAATCCTAACATATTATGCAAAGCTTACTTAAGCGATCCTAGAATGGTCTTAAGCAAGCATCAAAGGATTGTAATAATCATACTTTTCGTTCATGTGATAATTGAGAATGGTTTCATTCACATTGTTGAAGAATCATGTTTTTGCATGAAGTTGAGTGGGAGCCAGAATTATTTTTTCTATGTCTTATATGTTGATAACATATTACTCATTGAGAATAATGTACCAATGATCTCCTATGTGGAAGAATGATTGGGAGACTAGGAAAAGGTGTAATGTATTCTAGATTTCCAAATCTATGTGTTAAATTTGAGAGAATATTGGCATAGAGTCGAGAGCCTTATGATGATAAGTTCTTTCATATCTGTTTAACATCAACAAGGTTGAGTAGGTTGTTCATATTGATGAAAGTGGAATTACTATGATAGAGTCATAGTCATTCACTGAACCTAAATAAGTTGTTGATCACATGAAATCGATTTCTAATGTTTCCGCCATTAGAACGATTATGTATGCCATTAAATGCACACGCCGTGATGAATCATATGCTTGGAGCATAATAAGTCAATAACAATTTAATTCGAATAAAGGTCTTTTGAAAGCCATAAAGAACATCCTTTAAGATTCTTGAGAAGAATTGAGGATTAGTTCTTAAGTTTGGATGATATACTAAGTTGTGTGTTGAAGGGTTACACAAACTTTAGTTTCCAAACCTATAAGGATTTATCGAAATCCTAGGCTGATTTTATTGACTTAAGAGTAAGAGACTAGAGAAATATTTTAGTTTCAACCATTGCAAGTTCTACAAACGGAATCTAAGTACATTGTGATAAGATGGTCAACATAGGGAATGAGAGTAGATCCCTCTACCAAAGACTTTATCACAAGTTATATGATAAAAGTGGGAGCATCTTCCAAGTATAAGAGCCCAACTCTAGTAAGAAGACTAGACATATACTTAGATAAATTCATGTCATTAGAAATAACATTGAATAGAAGGAGATATCAATTCATAAAGTTGGAATGTATGGATACATAGTATATCCACTTACCAAGCTTTTATTGCATTTTAACTAGTGTAAAAGGTACACTATTGATTATAAGATATGAAGTAGTAATAGTGTATTGACTATTCATATATGATAATCGCATTTATCGTTTGAGTTTCTTTAAACTCATCCGTTACTTTGTTATATCCAAATGGATTGTTGAGACAATATTGAACCCCATTGAAGTGAACTCGATTGACATAGTATGCGCCCCTGGTTACTTATAGAAGGTGACCTCTCGAAGTGACTAGAGTGTGATGCGATTGATGGCAAGTTCAAGTGCCATAGGGTCATATAGGATGACTACTAGATCACATAGACAGACTGTATGAGACACTCTGTCGGGCATTGACCGCTTATAGATTTCTGGAAATTCATAAAGCCTGGTCGTGGCAAGAGCTACTATAGTGTTCTTATGAGTCGATTCTTTTGACTAGAGACTATTCGCCCAAGTTGGCACAAGTTTCTGATTGGCTTCGATTTATACTCTACGACTGTCGTAACTGAAGTCAAATGAGTATATTTTGGGTCATGATGAACTGTGGCTATATGAAGGGAATAGTGCGATAGAAATTGTCCACCCCCTTGTCAGGGTTGTTTGAAATCTCAGGGCCACTCGAGGAGTAGTTAACTGAAAATGCGTGGCCACGCTCGGAAGGTATCTACGGTAGATAATTCCGGTCAGACAGTTACTCTCCAGATCGAGGAAACCACTCAAGATATGATCAAATGCAAGTACGACCATCAAGACACCTTGCATTAAGTGGGAGATTGTAATAGGACAAGAGAATTGGTGACGCACACTTGTCTCGGACAAGTGGGAGATTGTTGGAGTATGTGTCCTCAACAATAGTGCGATCACATGTTTAAATCTCAAATTAAGAATACGTAAGGGATGATAAATTATATAGTCAACTGATCAACATTAATCAGTAATGATTGGCTGACTAGAGTTTGACGTTACTGTCATGTTGACGGCGGTGATCAGTTCATCCCTTAAGGTCACACCTATAGGATGAGACCCAAATAAATAATTAATGAATTGTATTCGATACATATTAATTAATCCCTTATTTATATGAGTTGGATTTTATATCTTATTGTAATGTGATTAAATAATATTCGATTTAGTGGATTAATATATTAATTCGCTAAATTTTGTTGAGGTTTTATAAATATTTCGAGGTAGAGGTAATTAGTTATTTACATTTACAAGAGGTTGTAAATTTAACTAACTAGTTATTATGGGACCCAATATATGTTGATATATTGGTAAAATATTACTCAATAAGTTGAGTGAAAATATGTTTATTAATTTGTCACATAATTGTTGTATGATCAAATTAATATTTAATTATGTAAGATAATTAAACATAAGACTTATAAGCATTTGCGGGACAAATATTATAAGACAAAAATGGACCCATATACACTCAAGTGCACCGTCCAAAATAGTAGCATGCTTGAGTTTTTGATTTTGTCATTTTGTTGTTGGAAAGATGTTCCAACATCTTATGACATGCTTTATTCACTAGCCTACCACCTACACTTATAAAATATGGCAAAAGGCAAATATGAGAAAACAAAAATGCTCTACATAAAAGCATTTTGGACGGCACAAGTGAGGAAGTGAGAAGAACAATTGTTGTTCTCAATTTTTCTCATTTTCATTCTCTCTAAGATGCTCATCTCTTCCTTACATGCAAAAACCTCAAAAACCACTCAAATACTAATATTTGTGATATATTACTAGAGTAGTAGTATTAGTTATATTAGTAATAATTAAGGGTACATTACTACCTAATATCTAGTTAACATTAGTAGTAATTTTGGGTTATAATCTTGGGTACAATCAAAAGGAGGGCTTCTAATTTGGAGTCTTGGAGGATCATCCTAATGCATATTGTAGCTCAAGAACAAGAGTAGGAAGGAGTCCTACCTTGTGCCCGAATTCGACCGTCTTCATATGTAAGAAAAACATTGTTTTCTTTCTTATCTCCTTTATTTTGTTATGCATGCACTAGATCCACAATGACAAAGTTAATATGTTAATTAAATCACTATTAGAGATGTCTAATAATAGGTATATGAACCTAACATTAAAGACTCCTCCCCCAAACGTAAATGTCACAGTGTCCTTATTATGACGCCTATAGCATAACAATCACACAACAAATCACCAGCAACCTAAAGGACACATCAAAGAAAAGGAATGAGAAATAACTAGAGGTAATACAATACAAGTAGATACAAGGAAAGAGAATATCAGGCAAAAGCTTAGTAGTTCCCCCAAACCAGCTGCAAAATTAGAGGAAAATATTGACCAACTCCGCAATTCCATCATCATCAGCAACGTTTCAGACCAAAAAGCAGGTATACTTGATCGAGTATGGTTGGAATAGATCGAGTACCTAATAGACGGGCCCGTTTTCTGCACTTTAAACCATATGCTCACCCATGACATGGTCCAAACAACTCAAAGCTCGCATTAGTAAATCGAAAAGTTGGGCATGTCCTACACAAAGACATAAGTAGCACCAAAAGATAACACAAACAAATTAAATTAACAATGAATAATGCTCGGGCTCGTCAAACTCAAAGTCTAAGATAAAAGGCAAACATCACGTCCCTTTGCCTTCCATCTTGGCATCGATGGGAAAAGGATACACGGCCTCTCCAGTTACAGGATCAGACACATCTTCATGTACCTCATGGACGGGTTCGTCTTTAAATATCTCAGCCTCTGGGGTGTCTAACTCAGCTTCCAAGTCAATACTTTCATCAAAGCTGTATACCGTCTCAGGATGAGGATAATCTACAAAAATCAACCATTCTATGTCATCTACTTCCTAGCTCCATCGTCCTGACGCGACAGCAGGGTCGTCGGAACGATCCATGTCCAAACACAAAGAAAAGCAATCATCAATAGTATGATCAACAGTGTTAATCATATGACAAGTAGCTTCTAAATTGGGATCCTGTAATGTTTTTTCGAGAATAAAGGTGATTTTATCATCCCCAATTCGTAGTGTAAGACTACCATTACTAACATCTATGTCTGACCTTGTTATGTGAAGGAATGGTCTACCTAGAATAATAGGGACTTGGGAGTCCTCGGTCATATCCATAACATTAAAGTCACTTGGAATAAAATATTTCCCTATCCTAACTGGAACATTCTCTTAAACACCTAGAGGGTGTTTAAGAGATCTGTTTGCCATCTGCAAGGTCATGTTAGTAACACATAGTTGACCCACATTTAGCATTTTACAAATAGAATACGGCATAACACTAATGCTAGCCCCCAAATCGCAAAGGGATTTATCTATAGCTAGGCTACCAATATGACAAGGAATAGAGAAACTCCTTGAATCCTTAAGTTTAGGAGGTAAATTGGCTTGTAATGCGGCATTGCATTCTGTGTGAACGTGACCGTCTCCACTTCATTGAAAGGCCTCTTCTTTGGCAATATTTCCTTTAGAAACTTTGCATAAGCCAGAACTTGTGTGACCAATTCAAGAAATGGCACACTAACTTAAAGATTCTTCACTACCTCCATAAACCTTCCAAACTGCTGATCAAGCTAGGATGTCTGTAATCGGTGTGGAAAATGTAATGTAATTTTAATCGGCTCGGCTTTTTTCTTCTTTTTCTCAGCTAGTGAATCATCGTCGTCAGTCAGTGGGGTTACTCGATCGAGTTCAGGGGTCACTCGATCGAGTACCCTATTGTCACAAAAAGTCGTTGCCTCATAATGAGAAATAGCAACTTTAGAGGGGATACTCGATTGATTATCCAACATGTTTCAATATTTTTCGTCTTTCTTCTTGCCTCGTGTTTTAGCTTTGCTCAATTAACTCTCGTCATCACTCAACTCCAGGTTACCCAATCCCTTAGGATGCATGTAAGGGACCTCATCTTCAATAATTGGCATCTCCGGAATTTGATGATTAGTGCCGCTCCTTAATGAAAAAGTATTAACTTGCTCATGTGCTTGTTTACCTTGAAGAGGAAGAGTTTCGGGTTCTTTAGAAGGATTGGAACCGCCAATTGAGCAACTTGGGTATCCAATATCTTGTTCTGAGCCATAAGTTCGGAAATTAGAGCCGCTTGCTTATGTTGAGCCATAAGTGCTTGCGGAGGAGGTTGTATCTGCTGAAATTGTTATTGATTGAAACTTTGACCTCCTTGGTTTTGCCTAACAAAATTCCCTTGTGGTTGGTTACCACGATTTTAGGGAATAATATATGCATTCTGTTGTGGACTCCTCTAAATGAAGAAAATAGAAAATGGAGTACCTTGCTTGTAAGCCTGAAAAGCATGTAGTCGCTCAATAGTACTCATACATCTGGCCGCAATATGACCATCAATCCCACACTTTCACAAGGCACCTCCTGTTGAACCATGGCATGAACCGTTTGCTGCTTTCCCAAGGACTGGGCAGTTAGGGCCTCCAACTGTGCGCAACTGCACTATCTAAACCATTCCCTCTTGTATAGTTCCCCTTGGGTTACCATACTCAGCTGTGTGAGTAGCCATCTCATATCTCAATTTCCAAGCCCATCTTTCGTACCAAAAAAAAAATCTATCAATTTCCAAGCAGTATCATCATTAGTGTTGTTTTGAAATCTCCCGTTGGCAGAGGAGTCAAGTAGGGCTCGGTGAGCATCATATAAACCATTATAGAATGAGAAAATTGTTGATTACAGCCTTTTAAAAATAACTGTTTGAAAATTACAGCCTTTTATAATTTTTTTTTTAAATTACAGCCATAATATCACTTTTCTTTGAAAATTGCACCACGATGACAATTCCGGTGAATTTTGTTAAAATGTGACCGAAATACCCTTAACTATTTGTTTGCCTTTTTATCCAGTTCATTTCACTTTACCTTTCAATCTCCTCTCATTTAACCCTAAATTCCTCATCTTCCTCCACACTACTCTCTCAAATTTTCCCCAAAAATTCCCCAAAAATTCCCTAATTTCTACTTTAATTCATTGTCCATTGTTACTTACACTCAGCAGTTCGAAAATAATAGAATTACGAAAATTCAACCCAATTCATTCATGAAAATTCACCTTTGCTTAATATATATCAGCATTACCAAGGTTCCAGTAGTTACTTACAATCAGCATCGTCTCGCTAAAAGGTGAAAACCAATTGTAATGAAATCTACAATAGAAGTACCATTCTAGGAATTTTACAGAAATTAAATGACCCATTAATAACATTTGGAATTCACAATGGTGGGTAATTGTATACAACACGATGTTGAACAAAAGTTTATAATCTCATATTTTTCGAGATTAAGTTTACAGAAGCAGCGTCACATTATTGAAGAATGAAGAATTTCTCCAAGAATTTCTGAAAGCTCTTAACTGTCTCTTCTACCTTGATCCTCTTCAAATTCCTCCACAAATATCTTCCACTTGCCATATCAACAAATATCTTCGACAGTAGCATGTTTGTTTGCCTGCAAAACTATATGCTGAGTTACAAGGGAAAGAATTATTCTCAGACCAAAATGAACACATATTACCAAAATTGAAGAACCCTAATCATTTCCAATTTGGAGAAAATTGGTGATGAAGAACACTAATTAATTTTAAGAGAAAATAAAAATAATAGAATTACAATTCAACTAAATTGATTAGGGTATAATGTGAATAAAAGGGACGAAATAGATTAGGTTATATTGGTGAACAAGAAATGAAGATTTAGAGAGAAGATGGAGTTTTGGATTCTGATGAAAAAGATGAACATAAGGGGTGGTTATAAGTTGAAGGTAAGGGCATTTTCGTCCTAAAAAATGAACCTAAGTCATAAAAATTAAAAATTGCCTCAATTTTCCACCAGAGTAAAACTTTTGGTTGTAATTTTCGATCAGAAGTGTTATTATGGCTGTAATTTACAAAAAAATTTATATAAGGCTGTAATTTTCAAAAAGGGGGTTTTTAAAAGGCTGTAATCAACAATTTTCTCTTATATAATTGATTGCACGAAAACCAAGTCTGAAAACCATGATGTGGAACAAAACGAACTAGCCTTTTGAAGCGAATCCACGCCTCATTCAGGTCTTCAGTGGAACCTTGTTTAAAACTTGTGATCTGACTCCGTAGGGCATTAGTTTTTTGGGGTGGGACATACCTCTTATAGAATGCAAGAGCTAAGATATTCTAATCAGTAACACCATGGGATTCCATGTCCAAATCTCGGAGCCATTCGGCCGCCCCATCTCGCAAGGAAAACGGGAAAAGGACTTGCTTTACCTGATCTTGAGTTACTCCAGCAGTCAGTGTAATGGAGCAACAATAGATGGTAAATTTCTCCATATGCTTGGCATGGTCCTCATTAGCTCCTTCTCCAAATAAGTTCCGCTCCACTAAATTGTTGTAGGATGGGCGAATCTCAAAGGTGCTTGTATCAGTAGTAGGGAGCTTAAATACATTGGGGACAGAAGCCAAGGTGGGCTCAGAGTGACTGGCAAGAGTAGGCATCTTTATTGGAATATTTGTGGCAGAAATTAGCTTGTCCTCTTCTAAGGACTGATTTTCTGAAAATTTAAAGAGTTTGTAATAGGCGTCGAGTGTACTCAAGTCTTCCACCTAACTAATTTTTCTCTAAAATCTTCGTCTATACCGAAAAGTCCTCTCTAGTTCGGGATCAAAGGGTACAATCTCTGACCTATTAGACCTGGGCAAACACAGAAGTAACAAGAAAAATATTAAACAGTCTCATGGAAGTGATGCACCCTGAGACGAAAGACAAAAATAAACAAAAACAAACAAAAAATTTGTTGCCTCCCCGGCAATGGCGCCAAATTTGATAAGTATTTAGTCTTATGGCCTATATCAAAATAATCCTAAATTACTACTAAGTGGTAGGTAGTGGCAAGAAAGGGTCGAATCCATAGGCAGACGTTAATGTTCTAGTTTGCTAATGTAATAATCTACCTTAAGGTAACGATTTTCTGGAAGAGATTTGTTTTTTGATTTCCAAACTAATTGCAATAAATTAAAAGACGAATTCAATAATATTAAAGAGTCTTGGGATCGGGTTCACTAGGTGAGTCATCCAGAGGTGAGATTTAATTTATTGATTGAGCAATTAGATTGTTTAAGGCCATGCGATCGGTCGATTCTATTATGTCCTTTAGATCCAAACTTAACATGCGGTTGCTATTATTAAGTCACTCTATTCAATTGTCGTAGCCTATACTAGGCTTATACCGGTTGGTGAAAATCCTAGTTTGCAAGACTAATTAACCAATTCTGATCAGTAATTAATCAATTAAAAGTAAGACCACAATTGAACAACAATTAAGAGCAGTTTAACAATCAATTCATTAATTAACCCCCGTCTAACAACTTAGATTATCTTTCACCCTAGATTAAAAGATTAGTTACTTATACTAACAAGATCTATAACAATAAGATGAATGAAGAACATGATTAAAGGCATGTAAAGATGAATAACAAGCAATTGAATGAAATAGAATTTTGAATTAACAATAACGAAGAAAGATTAGTAATACCGTAATTAGAGAGTGCTTTGATCCAAAATAATAGTAATAAAACTAAACTATGGGCTTCTAGAAGTTTTTAGAGTAAAAGTACATAAATAGAGCATAACCCAATAATAGGGCACGAGTTTGGTATTTATATAAACACAAACCGACTTTAGGAAACCTGTGGAAAAAGTCGTCACAACGATGCATACTCGATCGAGTGTAAGGGGACTCGATCGAGTACACCCCACTCGATCGAGTACCAGCCATACTCGATTGAGTACTCCTTGCTTCAACTCTTTTCTTCGTCAAATCTTCTTTAATTCTCTTCCTTTATTCTTCTAGATTTCCGTGCCATGCTTCGTGTATTCCTTCATGCCATCTACGCGGTGCTAGATTTCATTCTTTTGCTCTACAAATGCAGCGTTCCTGCATTAAACACCAAATAGCGGAAGTAACGACATTCTAATAAAAATGGCATATAAATATGTAATTTAACACGAAAACCGTATCAAAATTAACCAAGGGGAGACATATAAATGTATATAAATATGACTCATCATGTTCTTCCCCTTCCCCAAATTCGACATACCCCATGCAACAACAACAATAAAAATCACCACAAAATTCACCAAATTTCGCCAACAACACCACCCCAATTACAAACAATAATTAAATGAACAACATACAAACTAATTAACAAGACATTAACAAGAAACAACTAATGTAACTCCCCGCAATTTCCACGTCATCCTATATAATTAAACTCCTATTTTAAATAATATGAATGATCCCCAATAAAATTTTATCCTTTTAAAATCTATTATTTTTCGGCAATGATATCCAAATACCCATCTTAAACTTACACTCCTCAAACTAGCGAATAACTACTTCGTAGTTGATGCTAAGTGTAAGATATTTTAAAACAGATTTAGCTCTTCGTCATAAAATAAAAGTTGTAGCCCTTTCTCTTAGCTTTCCAACGCACCGAAAATACCTCAATCGTAGTTCTGTAGAGGAAACTACACCCAAAATACGAAAGGCTGACCAGAAATCCGCGAACGAGACACACACTCGTTGTTACTCTTTTTTGGCTTGATTAATCTCTTACCTCATCACCTAGGCACATGACAAGTTTACAACTTGATTCCTTAGTTCCTAAGGTTTATGATCATTAGGCATGTGCCTAATTCCATTTAAATAATAGCCTAAGCCTAGCTTCTAGCCACTGCTGCCCTTATTTTATTCACTCTACAAGTGAGAAGTTACACAACACATCCAAAATAGCTCATTTCTCCTCCTCTTAGCCATGACATTTCATCACCCATCTCCAACATTCATTTCTTTCATTCTCACATATCTTCAATCTTACTCATTAGTAAGTGTAGGTGATTATTTATTCTCATTTTCTTATACTAATTTATTTAGTTTAGTATTTAATTTTTTTTAATTATTATATTTGTTCAAGGAGGTGAGCAAGAGACCTTGGTTGAGAGAGATTTTTTGGGTTGATCTTATTACATTATCCGACTTACTAGTATTAATCTCTATCAAGGTAATTAGGTTTTTCCTTTCTATGATTATTGAATTTCAAGTGCTTTTTATGAGGTTATAATAAGATTGATAATATATATGATGTTTAAAATTATAGAAATATATTAGATTCATGATTTATATAGTAAATAATATTTTTTATTATTTTTGTGATGGATATATACTTACTTAATATTTTCGATGATTTAATTGTATTTTTATGTGATTTAACTATCTAATCAAAATATAAAATTCATATATGATTATGAAATTTTTTTTTAATTATATTCCGATTTATTATCATTATTTATGAGTTTGCATATGATAATTTGGCTTCTATAATTATTATATGTTTATTTGTTGTTATTTGATATTTAATCATGGTTTTATGTGGTAGTCATCTAATAAATATATAAAACTAACTTCGAAAATTTAATTATTTTATTTTATTCTGGCCTATTATAATTTATATATTATTTAAATTGATTATTTGATTTTTATGATTACTATTGCTCTTATTTAATATATATTTGTATTTTTATACAAATATTCTCTGGTAAATAGGTAAAATGGATAAATAAATGTAAAAATGGAATGTTTCATCATAGGATGACTTATTTTAGTATATAAAACTTTTGTATGTCGATTTTATAATTTTTACAATTACTTTTGAATTTTATAACTAATTAGTCTATAAATAAGGTTTAGTTGTGTCAGAATAATAAATAAATATAAGTAAAATATTTACAATTTATTATTATGTATATTCTGACCTATATTTGTGAAAAATAAGTTATTAATGGCCGTGACATATTTTTCTTATTTATTTCTTTATTTATGCATGAAATCGCCTATTAAAATGCTATTTTAAGTTAAAAATATGAAACGGGGTTAAATAATTTATTATGAAATATTTTTATTGAATTTATAGCTCACTAAAATGTCTAGTAATTTTGCATGGGCAGAATATAACTTTTGTTTAATTGTTTAGAAATAATAATATAATCTTTGTGTCTAATTAACGGATTTAATAAATGTTGGTTAAGGAAATAAGTAGTGACATATTTGATGCTATCATGTCTTGTAAATATATTCTCCGTAACGATGTTCATAATGTGAGATTATAATAAATATGTGTGTTAAGAATTGATTGTTACTTCTACAATGCTAAATATCATGTATTCACTTCTTGTGATATTGCCTTTCGTAAATTATATATTGACATGAGTGACTCTTGTTTTATATTGGAAAAAAAAATTAAACTTATACTCTAGATTTGATGACCATTTATTGAATCATATTTGATATTATTTATCGCTTGGTTGTGCAGTGTAAACTATGGGGACAGACACAAATTTGACAAACCCTGAAAACAGACAAAGGAGCAATCTCAGGGAATGCAATAAACTTGAGGAATTTTGTAAAAATAGTAAATGAGCCTGAAAAATTATGAAAATTGGTGACAATTTAGTTAAGATGGTAAACTAAAACTGAGCCAAATTTCAGGATTTTACAAACAATATAAGTATTTTAATTAATTAGAAAACCAGACTGAATTATATTGAATTTCAGACAATTTTCTCAGCAGAATGAATTGACTCCCTTTGTGACTAGAAACAAGGATATAATTATCAAATTCACTCTCAAGCAAGAACAGAGGTTAAACTTAATAATTTAGGGAGCCTGGAATGAATTTACTCAAGCAAGCACAGAGCAAACTCAAAACAGACAGACATTGCACTTAAAACAGTTCAAGCAAGCACATACCTGTTCTAAGTAACACCACAGATCCTTAATTACCATCTAAGCAAGCACAAGAATATATTAAGTCTGACCAACAACTAAGACTCAGCAAAGTTAATAAGATTTGCAAATTTTGAGAGGAATCTCAAGGTTTTCATTTAATCAAAGTCTGAGTAAAACAGACTGAGGAAGGGTCCTTATATAGGCCTTTCCTGTGAATTTTCAGTACAAATAAACCCTAGATATCTCTATCTAAGGGCCAGGATTAATCTTAGGAAGCAAACAAGAGTAGTGGAAATATTTTACAACGGATATGAATGGAAATTAAAGCAAACTAAACAAGAACAAAAGAGCTGTAGGTTGATAGTGACAGGTTATCCTTGGCTGCTGTATTTCTTTGGCTGGTTGATGAAGGTCAAATAGCCTTGGTCCATGAACCATCTGTGCCTCAAGGCTCTATCTTATGAATGCTGAAATAGGCCAAGAGTTTCTTTGTTGAGAGTTTTTCCCTTGCTTGGCCAAAAATGGCAATTTTACTTTATCTAAATTACCCTCCTGCAACTTTCTTTTCAGTCTAATTTTCTGTGTAATACTTTAGGAAATTGGCCTGGCTCCTTAGGATTAATTTGTGATTAGTTGAACAAAGATTCAGCTGGCCAAGGTGGCGGCTGGTGGCTAGCCTGATTGCTGCACTTATGGCCCGATGAACTTGGACTGACAGTTATTGTTGCCTGAGTGTTGTTGTTGGCCTGGTTTGTGTCTGGTATCCCTGGGAAGACAAGGTTGTGCTTGGTTTGTCCCTAACCATCCTCTAAAAAGTTGCTAGCCTGGTTAAGAGCTCATGCTGCAACCCCTCCTGGTTGAACATGGCTTGTCCTCAAGCCTAGATCCTCCTCCTCCTCCTATGAATCTTCATAGAATGGATTGAGATCGCCCACATTGAATGTTCCATGAACTCCATAGGCTCCTGACAAGTCAATTTTATAAGCATTTGGACCAATTCTTTCTAAGACCTCAAATGGCCCATCTGCCCTAGGTATAAGCTTGTTCTCTCTCTTTGACGGGAACCTTTCTTTCCTTAGGTGTAGCCGGACCAGATCTCCTGTCTCAAATTCCTTCTTCTTCCTAGGCTTCTTGGATTATTTCTTGTATAGTTCATTGGACTTTTCAATTTGCCTTTTCACAGACTCATGTAGCTTCAGCAGTTGTTCAGCTGTTCTCTTGGCATCTGGATTAAACTCTTCCCTTGGGACAGAGGACAAATCCAAGGGCATAAGTTTATTAACCCCATTGACTACCTCAAAAGAACTGTGACCAGTAGCAGTAGAGGGTGCCCTGTTGAATGCAAATTCACCTACAGCTAGCTTTAGATCCCAATCTTTCAAGGTCTTGCTAACTAGACACCTTAGTATCCTCCCCAAAGTTTTGTTGGTGACCTTAGTTTGGCCATATGTCTGTGGGTGGTGGGAGGTACTGAACAAGAGCTTTGTCTTCAGCAGCTTTCATATGGTCTTCCAAAAGTAACTCATGAATTTGGTATCCCTATCTGATACAATTGTCTTAGGAATCCCATGGAGTCTCACAATTTCTTTGAGATATAGTTCAACAACACCGGCAGCATCCACGGTTTTCTTGCAGGCTATGAAGTGAGCCATCTTACTGAACCTATCCACAACCACCATGATTGAGTCCTTGCCTCTCTGTGTCCTAGGTAGGGCTACAATAAAATCAATGCTCACATCTTCCCAAGGTTTATCAGGGACAAGCAGTGGGGTGTATGATCCTGCTTGGAAGGAGCTCCTGGCTTTCTGGCATGTTGATCACCTTCTAAGGACAGCCTGAACATCACCTATCATCCTAGGCTAGTAAAATTGATCCGGTAAGATCTCATGGGTTTTTTGGACCCCAAAATGTCCCCCTAGTACTCCTGAATGGACTTCCCTGATCACCAACTCCCTGTAGGATCCCCTTGGTACACACAGCTTGTTACCATGAAACAAGAAAACCCTCCTGCAGCACATATCTTTTTCCCTGAGCTGGTCCTCCCTCTGTGTGAGTAATCCACTCCTCAGAGAAATCAGGATCCTCCTTATACATCTCCTTCATGAATTCAAACCCAAGGACCTTATTACTCATGACAGTTAACAAAGAGTGTCTTCTGGATAGGGCATCAGCTACCACATTTTGCTTCCCTTCCTTGTATTTGCTTGAAAAGGTGAAAGCTTGCAGAAACTCCACCCATTTGGCATGCCTATGGCTCAGCTTGTGTTTGCCATTGATTTATTTCAGGGCCTTATGATCTGAGTACAACACAAATGGCCTGGGTTTTAAGTACTGACCCCAATGTGTAAGGGCCCTGATGATGGCATAAAATTCCCTATCATAAGTGGAGTACCTCAACTTTGCTCCATTCAATTTCTCACTGAAGTAAGCCACTGGTTTTTTTTCCCTAGATTAGGACAGCTCCTATTCCAACCCCACTAGCATCACACTCTACCTCAAACAATTGTTCAAAGTCGGCAGCTTTAGAATGGGAGTCTCACACATCAACTTCTTGATTTTCTCAAAGGACTGCTGAGCAGCTCCAGTCCATTCGAAATCTCCCTTTCTCATGCACTCAGTGATTGCTACAACGACTGTGCTAAAGTTCTTGATGAATCTCCTATAAAAAGATGCCAGACCATGGAATCCCCTTACTTCTATGATTGTTTGTGGGACTAGCCATGTCTGCATAGCCTTAATCTTCTCCTGATCAACTGATATTCCTCTGCCAGATATAATATATCCTAGAAATGCTACCTCGTTGACCATGAAGGTACATTTCTCAAGCTTCCCATCCAACTTCTGCTCCCTGAGTATTATAAAAACTGCTTCCAAATGTAACAGATGTTCAGGTGGACTATTGTTGTAGATGAGTATGTCATCAAAGTACACTACAACAAATTTTCCAAGGCAGGCCTCAGAACTTCAGTCATTAGCCTTATGAAAGTGCTTGGGGCATTGGACAAACCAAATGCCGTAACAAGCCATTCATACAGCCCATACTTGGTTTTGAAAGTTGTTTTCCACTCATCACCTTCTCTTATCCTTACCTGATGATATCCTTGTCTGAGATCTATCTTTGAAAACATCTGAGCCCCACTGAGCTCATCCAACATATCATCCAACCTTGGAATAGGGAACCTGCACTTGACTGTGATGTTTTTTATAGCCCTGCTATCAGTATACATCCTCCATGTTCCATCTTTCTTAGGCACCAGCAAAGCAGGCACTGCATAGGGACTCAGTGATTCCCTTACAAACCCCTTTGTCATTAACTCTTCAATCTGGTGTTGCAATTCTCTAGTTGCTGTGGGACCACATCTGTAAGCTGGCCTGTTAGGAAGCACAAAACTAGGTACAAGGTCTATCTGCTGCACAATTCCTCTCAGGGGTGGCAATCCACTAGGCAACGCAGATGGAAAAACCTCCTTATACTTCTGAATCAAAGGTTCAACCTCTACAGGCACACCAGTACTCTCCTCAGCGTTGATTTCCCTTGACAGCATAATTATTACTGGTTGTTGTTTCTTTAATTCTTTGATCATGACTGCCTAAGATAGAAACAACACTCCATTAACTTCCTCAGACATGTTAGGACTTCCATAGCCTCTTTGGTTTGGTGGCAAGGGAGTCAGGGTGACTTTCTTGCCATTGTGCTTGAAACTATAGACACTTTTTTTTTCCCTGGTGAGTGGTGCTCATGTCAAACTCCCATGGCCTCCCTAACTGTAGGTGGCAGGCATCCATAGGGACCACATCACATAACACTTCATCCTTGTACACCTTCCCAATTGAAAAAGGAACAATGCACTGCTTGTCAACTCTTACTTCAGAATCTTTGTTTAAGCACCTTAACTTGTATGGACTGGGGTGCTCCTGGGTAGACAAACTCAGCTTGCTGACCATAATGGTGGAAGCTACATAGGTACGGCTACCTCCATCAATGATCAGACTACACACCCTCCCTTGGATAGTGCATCTACTTCTAAATATCATGGACCTTTGATCAGCTTCTAGAGGAGCTGGTTGAGAGTGCATAACCCCCATAGGACAAACATGTGCCCTGTGTCAGGGTGGGCCACAACTTTTCCTTGATCAGTTCCTTCCTCAGCTTCCACTTCTTCTAGAACCAGTGTCTCATCCTCTTCATACTCAACTAGACCTTCCCTTTCCCACTCTTCAATCTCCATAGCTGTGAGAGCCATGTTAGAAGGAAAATCCTTTTTGAAATGGCTAAAGCCTTGGCCTTAAAAGCGCTTGATATTATCCCTGGACAGAGGTGTGTTTGTTTTAGGGTATATGGGTGCCTTCCCTTTGTCTGTTGTGGGTTGGGTAGCTGGTTTAGGTGTCTCTGTGATCTTAACACCTGTATAAGGCTTGAATGTTGGTCGGGTGGGAAATTTGGGTGTTACAGGTTTTACTTTTCCCAGTTTCTTAACTCTTAAGGCTAGGTTGACTGCCTCATCAAATGACCAAACCTACTGCATCGTTACCCTGCTAGCTATCTTAGGATCCAAATCCTCAATAAACCTAGCAATCTTTTGCTTAGGTTTCTCAGTAACCTCACATTGCAGGGTTAGTTGTTCAAAGCTCCTAAGGTAGGCCTCAACAGATAGTTGTTCTTGTCTCAACTGAGTCAGTTTAATAAAGATATCGTGAGTATAGTCTTTGGCTATAAATTTCTCTTTTAATTTCTTTTTCAACTGAGCCCAAGACCTGACTGGTTCCGTGGCATCCCTAATCCTTTGGTTTTTCATGCTTTCATACCAAAGAAATGCATATCCCTTGAGTTTTAACATGGAAACTTTAAAAGCTTTTATGTCATCATAATCCTTAAACTCAAAGACTCTCTCAACAGATCTAAGCCACTCTAACAAATCCTCGGGATTTAAATTACCATGGAAATCAGGAATGTCTAGCTTTACATCTTTGTCTCTAGCATCATAGATTCCTTCCTCCATTCTTGAGTCATCTGATTCTGAGATGGCTTCCTCATATGGATCATGCTGTGGCTGCCTCCTTCCTGCTCCCATTGCAATCCCTCTCCCCTTTCTTCTTCTTGTGAAAGGTGGTGGTTGCCTTCTTGGGTCATGGTTTGGAAATCTCTCCATGACAGTATGGACAGCATTGAGCAAGGTATCCACATTTCCTGCTAGATTCTCTATTCTGGTCTCAATACAAGCAAGTCTCTCTTCACTCATTGGGTTTTTTTTTGTAGTTTTGATGTAGCTGGGAAAATGAACTCACTTTCTCTCACTCAGGACTAACATAAGATAGGATTGTGTTATAACCTGGCTCTGATACCAGAATTTGCAGTGTAAACTATGGGGACAAACACAAATTTGACAAACCCTGAAAACAACCAAAGGAGAAATCTTAGGGAATCAATAAACTTGAGAAATTGTGTAAAAATAGTAAATGAGCCTGAAAATTATGAAAATTGGTGATAATTTAGTATTTTAATTAATTAGAAATCCAGACTGAATTATATTGAATTTCAGACAGTTTTCTCAGCAGAATGAATTGACTCCCTTTGTGACTAGAAATCAGGATATAATTATCGAATTCACCCACAAGAAAGCACAGAGGTTAAACTTAATAATTAAAGAACCTGGAATGAATTTACTCAAGCAAGCACAGAGCAAACTCAAAGCCGACAGAAAATGCACTTAAAACAGTTCAAGCAAGCACAAACCTGTTCTAAGTAACACCACAGATCCTTAATCACCCTCTAAGCAAGCACAAGAAGATATTAAGTCTGACTTACAACTAAGACTCAGCAAAGTTAATAACTTTTAAAAATTTTGAGAGGAATCTCAAGGTTTTCTTTTAATCAAAGTCTGAGTAAAACAGACCAAGGAAGGTTCCTTATATTGGCCTTTCCTCTAAAGTTTCAATACAAATAAACCCTCGATATATCCATCTCAGGGCCAGGATTAATCTTGGGAAGCAAACAAGAGTAATAGAAATATTTTACAACGGATACAAAAGGAAATTAAAGCAAACTGAATGATGGAGCGTTGTCGTCACACGCCCAATCAAACACATTTATATTTCTCAACAAACAACTAGTTAGTGGTTAAGTCGAGGTCGATCCACGGGACGGTGTGCTTTGGGTCCTCAGTCTATCTATCTCAATTTATGCTAGTGTCACAATTGATTTGGGTTTGTAGTTGTGTTCTAAACTAGTGAAAGCAATAAAGTAAAGCAAGCAATAAATTAAAAGATGTAAACAAATGATTAAAAGCACTAGGATGTCATGGTTTCATAGGGGATTCATGGTGGTGATCATACAAACATATTTCCATAGTTACAAGCAATTAATGTTGTAGAGGAACCGAGTTAGTTTATGTCTTACGGTTCATAGGAAGATTTGGATCCCGGAGCCGAGTCGTCTAGACTATACAACACCTACAAGTCGACTTACTTTCTTCCTATTCACTTCTATGCATGGTCTAACAAAACTCGAGTTGGTTTATATCTTACAAGTCTTGTTGAATAGATAAGAGATGGTTATAAAATACAAGGTTTCATACTCTAGCATTTCATCAAACATAACATGTGCATAGGTTGACATTACAACAAGCAAGCAATCATAAGATAACATATTAGATTAAGTATGTGCAGCAGGAGCCATTGACCAGGCCACCTAAGACCAGCAAGCAAACCAAGGCAACACCCCACCAGTCTCAGGAACCAGTCCAGCTGAGCTAAGTTTAGTGGTCAATAAGTATGAGTACAAGCCCAACCACCAGCTGACACCATGGCCATCTGGTTAGTCACTAAATTAGGCTTAGAAAAGTCCTAGGGGTCCAAGGAAAAATCACAATGCAAGTCCCAGAAACCCAAGCTGGACAGAACTGCAGCAAATGACAGACAACTAATGTAACCTTTCCATTTTTGGCTAAACAGTAGGGAAAAAGCCATCAAATGACTTTTGGCTTGTCTCACCCTTTACCAGGTGCAACTAAAGCCAACTCTGATGCGAAGTACCCAATCATTTCGTCCTCAAGTACCTACATTCAACAGAAAAGCCAGCAATGCAGCAAAGGAGCACAGCCTGTCACTATCACCTGCATTTCTCTTTTGTTTTCATTCCAGTTTACAATTAACAGCTTTTAAACCATTGTAATATTGTATTTGGACTCTTACTAGCATGTGAGGAAGGATCCTGACCCTTGGATGTAGTTTCCTTTCAAGTCGTAACCTAAAAGGGGCCTATATAAGGACCTCATCTTAGACTGTTGTAATACAGCTGATTTATGAATGAAACCTGAGATTTCTCTCAAATTTAAACCTCTTAATCTTGTGCTTAGTCTTTAGATTAGAGTCAGGCTTGATAATAACCTGTGCTTAGACTGTGGTTATTGATTAAGTACCTGTTAGTAGATTCTAAACTTTCCTGTGCTGAGTCTGTGGTTTGTTTAGCTTTGCTGTTTGTTTCAGTTAAGTCTTTCCTGTGTTAATCTGTGGAAATTCTTAACTTAAGTATTCCAAATTGTTAGCTAAATTCCCTGTGAGTATTCTGTGGGTTTTCAGTTGATAATTATATCCAAAGTTCCCTCATGTCAGTCACCATTCCAGAATTGCCTCATTTACAGTCCATTGTGTCTGTCAGTCAGTTCAGTTGAGTTTTAAAAATACTTTGATTCCTCTAAAAATCCTGGAATTTTACTCAGAGTTAGTTCTTATATTAAAGTTAATTACTGCCAAGTTTCATGATTTTAGGAGGTCTTTTGATAATTTTATTAATTAGCACAAGTTGATTGCATTCCTGAGAAACTGTCTTTGGTTTGCTAATTTGGTTGCTGTATTTGCCTAAAGCCTTGGGCATTACACTGCAAATTGGTAATCAGAGCAAGGTTATAACACAATTCCACCTTAGGTTAGTCTTGGGAGAGGAAAGTGAGTTCATTTTTACCCTAACTACAACAAAAACACAAAAAAATAACCCAATGAGTGAAGAGCGAATTACTGGCATTGAAACCAGAGTGGAACAGATAGCAGGAAGAAATAATGACTTGGTAAATGTTATCAACACTCTTGCAGACGGAATTCCTAACCATGATACAAGGAGACCACCCCTAGAGGCAGAGGCAGGGGTAGGGGCTTTGTTGGAGCAGGAAGTGGACAGCAGTACTACCAAGAACAAGAGGAAGATATCTCAGATACTGATGAATCTATGGCAGAGGGCATCTACATGGAAAGAGACAAAGATATAAAGGTAGAAATTCCTGATTTCCATGGTAGTTTAAAACCTGAAGATTTATTAGACTGGATTAGTGTTGTTGAGAGAGTCTTTGAGTTTAAAGGATATACTGACATGAAAGCTTTCAAAGTTTCTATCCTTAAATTCAAAGGCTATGCCTCACTTTGGTATGAAACCCTGAAAAACAAGAGAATTAGAGAAGGCAAGGAACCCATTAAATCTTGGCTAAAACTTAAGAAGAAGTTGAAAGATAGGTTTATAGCTAAAGATTACACACAGGACATGTTTATTAAGTTAACCCAACTAAAGCAAGACCAACAATCTGTTGAGTCTTATCTTAGGAGTTTTGAACAACTTACCCTACAATGTGAGATCACTGAAAAGCCTGAACAGAAGATTGCTAGGTTTGTTGAGGGCTTAGATCCAAAAATTGCTTTAAGGGTTAGAATGCATCAAGTTTAGTCCTTTGATGAGGCAGTCAACCTGGCATTGAGGATTGAAAAGATGGGAAAAGCCAAGGTCACTGGTTCCAAACCCCTTACCAGACCCACTTTCAAACCTTTTTCTGGGGTTAGGATTGCAGAGAACCCAAAACCTGCAACTCAACCAGCACCAGAGAAAGGGAAGGGTCCTATGAATCCTAAAACCAACCCACCTGTGACTGATGGGAAGTTTAAATGCTTCCAGTGCCAAGGGTATGGCCATTTTAGGAAGGATTGTCCTTCTAAGAGAACCCTGAAAGCAATGGAGGTAGAATAGTGGGAGAGGGAAGGTTTGGTTCAATATGAGGAAGATGAGACCCTGATAATGGAGGAAAAGTAGACTGAAGAAGAACCAGAATATGAGCAAGTTGTGGCCCATCCTGACACAGGTCACAACTTAGTCTTATGTAGGGTCATGCATTCCCAACACTCAACTTTGGAAGCTGATCAAAGGTCCCTGATATTCAGAATCAGATGCACAATTCAGGGAAGGGTTTGTAACCTGATCATAGATGGGGGAAGTTGTATGAATGTGGCATCAAATTCCATGGTTTACAAGCTCAACCTAACAACTAAAGAGCACACAAACCTTTACAAGTTAAGATGGTTGAACAAAGGAGCAGAAGTAAGGGTGGACAAACAATGCTTGGTTCCATTTTCTATTAGGAAGGTGTATAAAGATGAAGTGTTGTGTGATATTATCCCAATGGATGCCTGCCACCTACTCTTGGGGAGACCATGGGAGTATGACAGGAATACCACTCACCATGGGAAGGATAATATCTATAGTTTCAGGCATGAAGGCAAGAAGGTCACCCTGACCCCATTACCACCTAACTAGAGGAACTATGGAAGTCCAAGTATGCTAGAGAAGGGCAATGGTGTGCTATTTCTCTCTGAGACAGCCATAATCAAAGAAGTGAAACAAGAACAGCCTATCTGGGTGTTACTATCTAAAGAAGTAAGCAAGGAAGGGAGCCCTGAAATGCGTGCTGAAGTTAAGCCCTTAATTTAGAGGTATAAGGAGGTATTTCCAAGGGAGATGCCTAGTGGGTTGCCACCGTTGAGAGGCATTGAGCACCACATAGACCATATTCCAGGCTCAGTGCTTCCTAACAGGCCAGCTTATAGATGTGATCCAGCTGCTACCAGAGAATTACAAAGCTAAATTGAGGAACTTATGAGCAAAGGATTTGTCAGGGAATCTCTCAGTCCTTGTGCAGTCCCTGCTCTACTTGTCCTAAAGAAAGATGGGACATGGAGGATGTGTACTGACAGCAGGGCCATTAACAACATTACTGTCAAGTACAGGTTCCCAATCCCAAGGTTGGATGACATGTTAGCTAAGCTCAGTGGTGCCATGATTTTTTCTAAGATTAATCTCAGGCAAGGGTACCATCAAGTCAGGATAAGAGAAGGAGATGAATGGAAGACTGCCTTCAAAACTAAACATGGACTGTATGAATGGCTTGTGATGCCATTTGGTCTTTCTAATGCACCCAGCACCTTTATGAGACTAATGACTGAGGTGCTAAGGCCATGTTTAGGCAAATTTGAAGTGGTCTACTTTGATGACATCATGATTTATAACAGCAACAAAAATGAACCCCTGGAACATCTTGAAGCTGTGTTCAGGATCCTCAAGGAACAAAAACTGTTTGGCAAGCTGGAAAAATGCACTTTTCTGGTTGAAGAAGTGGCATTCCTAGGGTACATTGTCTCTGGGAGGGGAATTACAGTTGATCAGGAAAAAGTTGCAGCCATTCAATCATGGCCAACTCCTAAGACAGTCACTGAGGTGAGGGGGTTCCATGGATTGGCCTCATTTTACAGGAGATTTATCAAAAACTTCAGTTCAGTTGTTGCTCCTATTACTGAGTGTATGAAGAAGGGAGAGTTCCAATAGACTGAGGATGCTCAGCAGTCCTTTGAGAAGATTAAGAAATAGACGTGTGAGACTCCTATACTGAAATTGCAAGACTTTGATCAACTCTTTGAAGTAGAGTGTGATGCTAGTGGTTTAGGCATTGGTGCAGTCCTGATCCAAGCTCAGAAACCTATAGCTTATTTCAGTAAGAAATTGAATGGGGCTAAATTGAAATATTCTACCTATGACAAAGAATTTTATGCAATTATCAGGGCAGTCATGCATTGGAGTCATTATTTGAAACCAAAACCATTTGTGTTGCATTCTGACCATGAAGCTCTGAAGTATATAAATGGCCAACACAAATTGAGTCACAGGCATGCCAAGTGGGTAGAGTATTTACAATCATTTACATTTTCCAGCAAGTATAAGGAAGGGAAACAAAATGTAGTGGCAGATGCTCTATCAAGAAGGCACTCCTTGCTGTCAACTATGGAGAACAAGGTTCTTGGTTTTGAGTTCATGAAAGAAATGTACAAGGAGGACCCTGACTTCTCTGAAGAGTGGATCACACAAATGGAGGGGCATAAGGTTCCAGGGAAGAAATATCTGCTACAAAATGGGTTTCTATTCTAAGGAAACAAACTCTGTGTACCAAGGGGTTCCTACAAGGATCTCCTGATCAGGGAAGTCCACTCAGGAGGCTTGGGAGGACATTTTGGTGTTCAAAAGACACTGGACATATTGCAGGAACAATTCTATTGGCCCAAAATGATGGGAGATGTCTAAAGTGTCCTCAGGAGATGCTCAGCATGTCAAATGGCTAAGAGTTCTTTCCAAACTGGTCCATATACTCCATTACCAGTGCCAAACAAGCCATGGGAGGATGTAAGCATGGATTTTATTGTTGCATTGCCAAGGACACAAAGAGGAAAAGATTCAATCATGGTTGTTATTGACAGGTTCAGCAAAATGGCCCATTTTATAGCTTGCAAAAAAACAGAAGATGCTGGAAGTGTTGCTGAACTATACTTGAAGGAAATTGTAAGGCTTCATGGAGTTCCAAAGACAATTGTTTCAGATAGAGATACAAAATTCATGAGTTACTTTTGGAAAACTCTATGGAAGCTACTCAAAACTAAACTATTGTTCAGTACATTCCACCACCCTCAAACAGATGGCCAAACTGAGGTCACCAACAAAACATTGGGCAGGATTCTGAGATGTCTTGTCAACAAGAGTCTAAAAGATTGGGACATCAAGTTAGCAGCAGCAGAATTTGCCTTCAACAGATCACCATCAACTGCTACTGGTCACAGTTCTTTTGAGGTAGTCTATGAGATTAACCCTCTAATGCATGTAGACTTGACCTTTGTCAAGAAATGAGATGACCCATGATGCTAAGGCTAGGGCAGAACAGCTGCTGAGACTCCATGAAAATGTGAAAAGGGAAATTAAGAAAGCCAATGAGAAATACATGAAGCAGTCCAAGGTGCAACGGAAGAAGAAAGAATTTGTTCCAGGGGATTTGGTCTGGGTTCACTTAAGAAAAGAGAGGTTTCCAGCAAGAAGAAAGAACAAGTTAATGCCAAGAGCTGATGGCCCCTTTGAAATTGTTGAGAAAGTTGGTCCTAATGCCTACAAAGTGGATCTGCCAGGAGTGTATGAGGTACATAGTACTTTCAATGTGGGTGACCTAAGTCCATATTATGATGATGCGGAAGGGGAGGAACCACCAAGCTTGAGGACAAGCCCTGTTCAACCAAGGGAGGTTGCAGAAGGAGCCATTGACCAGGCCACCTCAGACCAGCAAGCAAACCAAGGCAACACCCCACCAGTCTCAGGAACCAGTCCAGCTGAGCTAAGTTTAATGGTCAATAAGTATGAGTCCCCAACCACCAGCTGGCACCATGGCCAGCTGGTTGGTCACTAAATTAGGCTTAGAAAAGTCCTAGGGGTCCAAGGAAAAATCACAATGCAAGTCCCATAAACCCAAGCTGGACAGAACTGCAGCAAATGACAAACAACTAAAGTAACCTTTCCATTTTTGGCTAAACAGTAGGGAAAAAGCCATCAAAGGACTTTTGGCTTGTCTCACCCTGTACCAGGTGCAACTAAAGCCAACTCTGATGCCAAGGACCCAATCATTTCGTCCTCAAGTGCCTATATTCAACAGAAAAGCCAGCAATGCAGCAAAGGACTGTAATACCCCATATTTTAATGACATGGTCAGTAGTCAGTCAACGGTGGAAATGTGTTTTATAAAAATAAAAAAAATATTTAAATATTTTATGAATGATATAATTACGTTGTGAGACGGAATATAAGCAATGAATAATAATGAGTCGGGATGGAAATTGGGTAGCTCGGATATTAGTTAAGTATTACCCATATACAATAATTGTACTAGTAATAATAATAATAACAATATAATAATAATAATGATAATAAACACACACAAAAAACCACATGGGCCTAAGTGGGTGCCGATTGTAGGAGCTCAAAGTTGCCATATTTAACAAACAAAGCTCAACACAAAAACACTCTTAATTCTCACCAAACTCAAACCTAAGAAAAAGGGGAAAACAGAGAAGGATAAACGAGAGTTATAGGGAGAACGAAAGGTGCGACGAAGACGAAGGAGGACGGGATTGTGAGACAAGCATCGACCTTTATTCATTCCGCTTCATCGTAAGTTTAAACTAGCCTTTCTAATTAGTTTAATTGTTGTAATTAGGGTAGTAATTGGAAGTGAAACCATGTTAAGCCCTTTAATACCAATTAAAATATGTTAAGATGAATTGGAAAAAGGGATTGAGAGATTAGCTTGCTATTAACGAATTGTTACGATTCTTGATGCACGAAAACCCGACTTGTTGTGACCTTGGCTTGCCTTGGCTGAGATGGGGATGGGTTACGTGACTAAGGCTGGACTCGGGGGGGGCTGGTTGTGACTCATGTCCGTGGTGGTTGCGGATGACCGTGGTGTGTCGGGTGCCCGCGTTGAATTATTAATGATTGATTTATACTGATAACTAGTATTTTCTATCAAAGAGTTTATTAGAGTTAGTTAAGTAATCATGAGGTTGAATAATTAGCAAGGATATTGGTGTTCAAGATGTAAGGTAATGATCGTTGTTGACTTTACTATGGTTTATATTGAACCTTAATGCTGGCTAAGAGATTTTAGGAGACTAATACAACTTCGACGAAGAGCAATAGCAATTATGTATGGGTGTTAAAAGGAATGAGGGACATTGGTTTGGTTACAACTTGAGATTCGGGGTGCTATATTATACGAACTTGATTTTATGAAGTTACGGAGTTTTAGAGTTTTAAATTAAATTGTGAAGGCATTATCATTTGATTGTATGCTATTAATTAATGCTAGGTGACGGATTCGTAGAGGAGTTATTTTTAATTGTTGCTTGCTCGAACGGAATATTTGCTGAAAAGGTAGGGATTATCCTACTCAACTTATATATTTATCTGTTTCTTAATTGTTCATATATGTGGTTGTTTATATATTGCGATTGTGATTACGGATGTGGAGTTGAGAACATGGAGTTGGGTTGCTTATGAGTAGTGGTGATTGTCGTATTGTGATTGAAGGGACCGAACTGCTAGTCCTTGTGAGTTATTTGTTGAAGGGACCGATATACCGCTAGTCCTTGGTTATTATTTGAAGGGACCGATATACCGCTAGTCCTTGGTTATTATTTGAAGGGACCGATATACCGCTAGTCCTTGGTTACTATTTGAAGGGACCGGTCTGAGCAACCGCTAGTCCTTGTGGCGTCAGTTGATCACTGGCCGCCCCTCAGAGTCTCTTCTCTAGTAGGCTCACTACTAGGGAGATGTGCACATTCGGAGCTGAGGAAGCGTTAAGTCGGAGTTGGGAGAAGTGGATGTGATTGGAGTATAATATGGATGGATGAATGTTATGGGTGTCACCATAATCTGTGTTCATATGCACTGAGCGGGATTTATTATTATGCTAACAGTGTTGTCTTTATTTATGTCTTATTTATTTTCAGTATTTGTTATTGTATTGTTTAGTTAGTCCCTACTCAACCTCGTGGTTGACAGTGTATTCGTGAACACCTGCGGTGAACTATTTTATGGGGAGCAGATTTGACAGGTACTAAAGATTAGCTGACTTGGGAGCATTGGGATGAGAGCTCGACTTGGACCATAGTTGAAGTCTAGATCACATAGAACAATTATATCACTTTATTTATTTCCGCTGCGAGTTATAATATTTTATATTAAAGTTTTAGTTGGTTAAATTGTAATAAACCATTATTTCAGTTAAAGTTATTAAAGTACTTTGGTTTGTTTTAATTTGTATCATTTACCTCGGGCAACCGAGATGGTAGCAGTCCTATTTATTGGGAATGTCTTGCTAAAGGCTCCTAGATAAATGGGGGTGTTACAAAGTGGTATCAGAGCAAAACGATCCTCAGGCCTAACCAATGAATAATAATGAACTTAGGATGTGTCTAATAAAATGAACCCGGATAGAAACTGTTAGGAGCCCACTTAAGGCTTGGGATGAGTTAGGGGCCCCCTCACACCAAACTTCTGGCCCTTTCAGTTTTGAACCGGTTCCCTAGAGAGATATTACAGAGTGGGGTAATTTAAAATGAATATTGGTTATTTTGTCGTAGGAGTTTTGGTTGCTTTGTTTGAATATTGTTTTCATTGATGACTGTGTTTACGGGACGTAACCTTGATTTTAAGGGGTGTGGAATGGATGAAATGAGGAGTTGATGTTGAATTGTTTTGATCATGAGCATGAAAGTAATTATAAATTGATATTTATTATATGGTTGAACGTTGTGTGATAGTAGAATCATGTCTAGTGATATGCGGTTGTGTGAATCCCAAAGCCATGTTATTTAAAATTTATTATGAAATGATTAAGCTTGTGATATGAATGCTTTAGAGTATATACTAGTCGTGTGTGAAAGTTTATCGACCAAGTTGTGTTGATATAGGAGTAGAAGGGTGTTAATAAGGGCTTGTGACCTAGTAGAAAGGAACCTAGAGCTGAACTTTATTCCGTCAGATTTTACCTCTATTTGATTTAGTTGCCATTTGACCTCCGTTCATCATACATGGTTGGAATTTTTATGAATGATAACCCAATGAGTTAGCTTACCAATTCCGTTGGTCTCGTGTTTAAAAGTCTTACGGTTTGGGAGAAATAAATAATTTAGTGGACAGTGGTCGGAATATTCTTGTTCGGTTAAGTTTTTGACAAACGATTTTGTAAAATTGCTCATTTAATTTGCACTTATTATTTTTTCCTAATTCCAACTCCAATGTTTAAATGATTCAAATATGTTTTCAAATTGATAAGCCACGTTGCAAGGTAAATTTATGACAATTAATAGTGATTTTTACAAGTTGACCCAAGTTTTTGACAAATTGCTGATCGGTTTCTGCTTGGACCAACTGGATTGTAAAAATCTTTATAAAATGGTTGAATGAGATTTCGGTTTTATTCTTTTTCTCATGGTTTGATAATTCCTTATATTTTCTGGAAAGTATAAAAACTCAACGTGGAATATAACGGTTATTTAATAGTGATTTTTAAAAGTTACAGCTTGACTTTGATTTCCAAAAAAAAACGCGAGTTTTACTAAAAGTTTAATATAAATGTTTTTTTCAATTCCTAACCTATGATAATTGGGAGGTAGGAGTGATGATAGGAGGACCTAAAGAGGGGTTAGAAAGGACATAGTTGACCAAACCTTGTTTTGTAAGTATAGAATATTTAAAAATGTTGAGCCATCTTTACTCGGATATAAACTTATGTTGTCTTGTCTTAATTTTATAGAACTATGCCTCCAAAGATATCTACACCTACACCCTCTACCATGTCCCAAGAGGAGATTGACCGTTTGATATCTATGAATGAGGCTTTGACTGCGGCACTGAAGGCTAAGGGGTCAGTTCAGGATCCAGCAAAGATGAGTACTAATATTGCAAGACACAACCCGACGAAATATGACGGATTAGGTGAACCATCTTCACTTGGGGATTGGCATAGGGAGTTTGATAACCTTTTTGAGTTGCTGGGTTGTCTTGCGGAGTTGCAAGTAGATCAAGCTGCTTATATTTGAGGGGAAAAGCAGGTTTGTGGTGGAATCGTAGTAAAGAGGTCTTAAGGGAAGCTTGGAGGGAGAGTGAGGAACCTTTTATCACTTGGAAGGGTTTTAAGGAGACTATGAGAGCTGTATTTGTACCAGAACATATTAGGAGTAAGATGAGAGCTGAATTTGATTCTTTCAAGATGACTCGAGGAGATGACAAAGAGAGACTTATTACAATAGGTTTATGGAATTGGCAGAATATGTGTCTGATTTAAACTTCAGTGAAGAGATGTTAGCATTAAGGTTTGAAAAAGGATTAACAACCACTACTAAGAAGAGGCTTGCAGCTGGTCAACCAAGTACCATGGATGATGTTTATCAGCGAGCTGGACATGCAGAGAGGATCGCTGATATGCTGAAGGAGGAGAAGAAGGAGAAGGGGGAGAAAAGAAAGAATGAGTGTAATGGTGAAATGAGTGGGAGCGGTAAGAAAAAGGGAGGTGATAATAAATCTCGAATTAGCTCACCAGGAAGGTTTGGGAATGGAGGGGAAACGCGTCAGGGCACTAGTTGGAACCGTGGGTCGGAGGTTATGATATATAATTGTAGGGTGTGTGGGAATAATCATCCAGGTAAGGATTGTGAGGGGAAGTTAGTGAAGTGTTATGCATGTAACCGGATGGGGCACCGAGCATATGAATGTAGGAGTACTCCGAGGAATGACAATGGGAGTCAGGGAAGAAGTCACCAAACTAGTATGTCAGGGTATAGGAGCAACCCGAGAAATTTCAGTAACAACTATGCTAATCAGTCGCAATGACCAAGGAAATGAGGGTGACCGGAACAATGATGGGAAGTCAGCAGCTACTACAGTGCAAGGGGGAAGGAATACCTAGTTATCAAGTGACTTAGAAATTTTTTTTACTAATATTATTTAGGCATTTTCTTTATTTTGGTAGCACCTTAATAATTATTTAATGGGAAACTTCGGGACGAAGTTTGTTCTTAGAAGGGTATAATGTAATATTCCTAAGTTTTATTATGTGTGTGTTTAGACTATGTGTGTTTAATTGTGATACGTTAGATTTATCTTGAGTAATGGTGATGACAAATTTATTAGAATCTATAGTGTTCTTCGAGTAGTGTGGGGTGAACTTCGGGGCGAAGTTCATTTTAAGTGGGGAAGACTGTAATACCCCATATTTTAATGACATGGTCAGTAGTCAGTCAACGGTGGAAATGTGTTTTATAAAAATAAAAAAAATATTTAAATATTTTATGAATGATATAATTACGTTGTGAGACGGAATATAAGCAATGAATAATAATGAGTCGGGATGGAAATTGGGTAGCTCGGATATTAGTTAAGTATTACCCATATACAATAATTGTACTGGTAATAATAATAATAACAATATAATAATAATAATGATAATAAACACACACAAAAAACCACATGGGCCTAAGTGGGTGCCGATTGTAGGAGCTCAAAGTTGCCATATTTAACAAACAAAGCTCAACACAAAAACACTCTTAATTCTCACCAAACTCAAACCTAAGAAAAAGGGGAAAACAGAGAAGGATAAACGAGAGTTATAGGGAGAACGAAAGGTGCGACGAAGACGAAGGAGGACGGGATTGTGAGACAAGCATCGACCTTTATTCATTCCGCTTCATCGTAAGTTTAAACTAGCCTTTCTAATTAGTTTAATTGTTGTAATTAGGGTAGTAATTGGAAGTGAAACCATGTTAAGCCCTTTAATACCAATTAAAATATGTTAAGATGAATTGGAAAAAGGGATTGAGAGATTAGCTTGCTATTAACGAATTGTTACGATTCTTGATGCATGAAAACCCGACTTGTTGTGACCTTGGCTTGCCTTGGCTGAGATGGGGATGGGTTACGTGACTAAGGCTGGACTCGGGGGGGGGGGGGCTGGTTGTGACTCATGTCGGTGGTGGTTGCGGATGACCGTGGTGTGTCGGGTGTCCGCGTTGAATTATTAATGATTGATTTATACTGATAACTAGTATTTTCTATCAAAGAGTTTATTAGAGTTAGTTAAGTAATCATGAGGTTGAATAATTAGCAAGGATATTGGTGTTCAAGATGTAAGGTAATGATCGTTGTTGACTTTACTATGGTTTATATTGAACCTTAATGTTGGCTAAGAGATTTTAGGAGACTAATACAACTTCGACGAAGAGCAATAGCAATTATGTATGGGTGTTAAAAGGAATGAGGGACATTGGTTTGGTTACAACTTGAGATTCGGGGTGCTATATTATACGAACTTGATTTTATGAAGTTACGGAGTTTTAGAGTTTTAAATTAAATTGTGAAGGCATTATCATTTGATTGTATGCTATTAATTAATGCTAGGTGACGGATTCGTAGAGGAGTTATTTTTAATTGTTGCTTGCTCGAACGGAATATTTGCTGAAAAGATAGGGATTATCCTACTCAACTTATATATTTATCTGTTTCTTAATTGTTCATATATGTGGTTGTTTATATATTGCGATTGTGATTACGGATGTGGAGTTGAGAACATGGAGTTGGGTTGCTTATGAGTAGTGGTGATTGTCGTATTGTGATTGAAGGGACCGAACTGCTAGTCCTTGTGAGTTATTTGTTGAAGGGACCGATATACCGCTAGTCCTTGGTTATTATTTGAAGGGACCGATATACCGCTAGTCCTTGGTTATTATTTGAAGGGACCGATATACCGCTAGTCCTTGGTTACTATTTGAAGGGACCGGTCTTAGCAACCGCTAGTCCTTGTGGCGTTAGTTGATCACTGGCCGCCCCTCAGAGTCTCTTCTCTAGTAGGCTCACTACTAGGGAGATGTGCACATTCGGAGCTGAAGAAGCGTTAAGTCGGAGTTGGGAGAAGTGGATGTGATTGGAGTATAATATGGATGGATGAATGTTATGGGTGTCACCATAATCTGTGTTCATATGCACTGAGCGGGATTTATTATTATGCTAACAGTGTTGTCTTTATTTATGTCTTATTTATTTTCAATATTTGTTATTGTATTGTTTAGTTAGTCCCTACTCAACCTCGTGGTTGACAGTGTATTCGTGAACACCTGCGGTGAACCGTTTTATGGGGAGCAGATTTGACAGGTACTAAAGATTAGCTGACTCGGGAGCATTGGGATGAGAGCTCGACTTGGACCATAGTTGAAGTCTAGATCACATAGAACAATTATATCACTTTATTTATTTCCGCTGCGAGTTATAATATTTTATA
This sequence comes from Silene latifolia, assembly GCF_048544455.1. NCBI lineage: Eukaryota > Viridiplantae > Streptophyta > Magnoliopsida > Caryophyllales > Caryophyllaceae > Silene > Silene latifolia. The sequence continues at coordinate 83,998,232 of NC_133529.1, forward strand.
TTAAAGTTTTAGTTGGTTAAATTGTAATAAACCATTATTTCAGTTAAAGTTATTAAAGTACTTTGGTTTGTTTTAATTTGTATCATTTACCTCGGGCAACCGAGATGGTAGCAGTCCTATTTATTGGGAATGTCTTGCTAAAGGCTCCTAGATAAATGGGGGTGTTACAAGGACCACTGCCTATCACTGTCACCTGCATTTCTCTTTTGTTTTCATTCCAGTTTACAATTAAGAGGTTTTAAACCGTTGTAAATTTTTATTTGGACTCTTACCATTATGTGAGGAAGGCTCCTGACCCTTGGATGTAGTTTCCTTTCAAATTGTAACCTAAAAGGGGCCTATATAAGGACCTCATCTCAGACTGTTGTAATACAGCTGATTTATGAATGAAACCTGAGATTTCTCTCAAATTTAAACCTCTTAATATTGTGCTTAGTCTGTAGATTAGAGTCAGGCTTGATAATAACCTGTGCTTAGACTGTGGTTATTGATTAAGTACTTGTTAGTAGAGTCTAAACTTTCCTGTGCATAGTCTGTGGTTTGTTTAGCTTTGTTGTTTGCTTCAGTTAAGTCTTTCCTGTGTTAATCTGTGGAAATTCTTAACTTAAGTATTCCAAATTATTAGCTAAATTCCCTGTGAGTATTCTGTGGGTTTTCAGTTGATAATTATATCCAAAGTTCCCTCTTGTCAGTCACCATTCCAGAACTGCCTCATTTACAGTCCATTGTGTATGTCAGTCAGTTCAGTTGAGTTTTAAAAATACTTTGAGTCCTTTAAAAATCCTCGAATTTTACTCAGAGTTAGTTCTTATATTAAAGTTAATTACTACCAAGTTTCATGATTTTAGGAGGTCTTTGGATAATTTTATTAATTAGTACAAGTTGATTGCATTTCTGAGAAACTGTCTTTGGTTTGCTAATTTGGTTGTTGTATTTGCCTAAACCCTTGGGCATTACACTGCAGTATGGATCTACCTCCATGTTATAGTTCCTCTAATCCCCCACTAGTCCTAGTTAGGTAATTACTCACTACTCATCATGATTATTATGCTAGCAATGGTGTCAAACATCACAACACAAGTGAACATGATGATTAAGCAAGATAACAAACAAGAGATTAACAAGTAAGTAAAGAGGGATTAAGAGTGTTACCAACTTGGAGAGTAAAGATGAACATAAATAAAGAAGAATCCTTGAATAAAGATGAAGACTTGTCACTTAATCTTCAAATACATACCCAAGATATCCAAATGTAAACAACTTGAATTGAACAAAGGAAATGGAAGAACAATAGAAGAAAACTGGATTGATTGATGAAGAGTTGTCAATTCAACAATAATAACCCAATAATTTTTAATTACCCAATAATAAACTTGAACAATAATTATGGAAAGATTAATGTGTAATTTATAAAAAGATTAAAGAGTAATCTATTCTAATCTACTCCGAATCTAATCTAAGAATGCTTGATTTAATCTTCGAAAAACTTTTTCTTTTGGTTATTAAAAATGGAGTATATATAGTGGTACATCATTATGTTAAGCAAGGGTAGATTAGTAAATAACAATGCTAAGTGTTGAGTAGAGCTTGGCAAGTCCCGAGGGAAATGCGCGGATCATGTGGAAACTCTTGAGGAGATCCGTGCATCTTGGCTTGAAGCACGGTTGAATCTATGAAGGGATCCGCTCGGATCACTTGAGAGACACTCGGATCATGGCTCCTTGATCTGCTCATCCCGTGGTCAGGCCGCTCGGACCATGGCATTCTGGTATGCTTGTCCCAACCTCAGGACGCACGGATCCTGGCTCAAGGTTCCATCTTCTTGCTTATAAGCCTTCAATCCTTATATATACTCTTTATTCTTACTTCTTCGGTCATCTTTCTTGCCTCCTCTTCATACTAGTCTATCCAAGATTGTCAAAAAGTTTCCGAATATGCGCGAGATACGGGAATTCCGCCTCATTATCTCCTTTCCTACAAGACATATAAAATGCAATAGGAAGCAACATAGAAAGGATTTGATGGATAAAATGGCCATTAAATGCTATAATAGTATGCAAAATAGGCTCAATTAGGGGACTAAATATGCGCAATTAAGAGTCATATCAAACATCCCCAAACCGAACCTTTACTCGTCCCGAGTAAAGAGGTGACTAGAACTAGACCTTTATTTAAACTATCCTAATAATATAACCGATGTGAGACAATTAGCGAGTCTCACTCCGCCCCTTCAACTCACAACAAGACATCCATGAGGTAAGATGACTTCTTGCAAGGCAAGGTAGGGCTTGCCAAAATGGCGATACATCCAAGCATTAAGCACACAACACAAGTAATGGATGCATCTACAAAGAATAGCCAATTTCCTCATCTAAGTGGCGGAAATCATCTACAAGGGAAGCAATTTAAGGGTATACGCTCCATTGTAGATATCATTTCTCTAAGCTACTAAGTCTAAGAGGATACCAACAAATCACCTCCAAGTTGTGTCGAACTAGGCTACTTTCGTCCACAATCGCTAAATGCTTTTGTCAAGAGTAAGGTCCTTATGGCGTTAGAAACACTATAGGATCGCGGAATTTCCCCTCTTGCCTAGACAAGAAGAAGGGTCGTCCCCTTTCCACCATGCAACAAATAAGATCAATGGATAAAAAGGGATCAATATGATTTTGAGTTTCATAATGGTAGTTTGCTTTTGTTTTGTTATTCCCCCCAATTTGTTGTGGTTTTTGACTTTTGAGAACATTTCTTTGCCATTGCTTTGATGTTTGGCATTTTTTATACTTGGCAAAATTTTCAATTTTTGCATTTTTTGAACATTTTCAGAGTAACCCCATTTTGTAGCAAGGGTACTTTTATTGAAGCATAGGAGTCTATTTTTGCTCCTCATTTCATTTAATGCATTTTGCAAACATTTGATTTCGATTTGGTACTTGAACTCAATTTGAATATTTTTGTGCCCATTCCCTTTTTGTTTACAAAATATGATGATAAAAGTGAAATAACGGTTGCATGGTTTCAAAGGTCACCTTGGAATAAATAGTAGCCAAGGAGTTATCACACCACAAGGTACTCTTGACTAGGCCTTAGTCCATGGGTCAAAAGATACTAGTATGACACATCCTAGGGTGTCTTGAGGGTACTCTAGCAAACAAAGTCTGAAGGAGAAAAATTATCTAAAAAGGCCTTATATACACTTGTCAAGCTTCCCAAATAGGCATTTTTGTACAAAATTTTCTAACCATGCAATTACATGTCATGATACAACTATCATACATACAACACTAATGCATATGCTTCTATCAACTATTATGCCATATAATCTAGATGCAACTCCTAACAACACATAGGTACACAAACCGCAACAACAAAATACACCACATCCTCCTTGACATGTAAGCCTATCCTCCTCATATGAGTAATGAAAATAAATAGAAGGTAAATAGGGATTACAACTATCATACCAAGCGGTCTTCACAGTCCCTTGACGATGCCTCAAATGTAGTGTTGTATCTATGTGAAAAGAGAACAAGAACACAAGTATATACAATTCTACACTACTAAATTAAAGAAAATGTTTTTGGTTTTTGAATTTTTCAAATTTTTATGGATTCTGTTTTTATGAAATTGAATAGCATATTTTTGTGTTTTTTCGAAAATTTTTAATTTTTATGTATTTTGGAATATAAATTCACATCCCCTACTTTATTTTGGACATTGTCCTCAATGTACATGTAGGGGTAGAAATGAAAAAGAAATACATGTCTTTGGATTTTTGATTTTATGTAAATGAAGTACAAATGCAATGATATGATATGAATACATGCTCTAACTAAGTGCAATTCTATATGACATATATAAGAAATGAATGTAATCTAAACTACACTAAATGATGCATGTTCTAAGTAAATGCTTAGGCCACCTATGATCAAACCTCCCCAAACCGATTTAAGCACTATTTCTAGTGTAGAAAGGAATAGGTTTGGTCATTAGTGACTATGTATGAATTCTAGTCTATATGCAACTAACTACATGAATCATGTGAGATATAATATAATGCAACTATACATGAGAGATAGGGAAAGAGTATTATACAAATGGAGGTTGTGTGGCCAAGCACCTCTAGCCATCCTACTCATCATCATCATCATCGCGGTATCCACGTCCGCTTGATCCTCCTTGGTTATATCCTGTTCCTTAGTTAGAGGATCCCCCACTTTGGTCTCCAAAGTTCCCTCCTTTGTTGCCATAGTTAGGGAATAAGAGATGTGGTCGAGCCCAAGATGGATGAGGGCCTCTAGGGTTGATGTACCCTTGTTGAGCCATGTTGTAGTAGGGGGGGTATTGAGCCAAGTAGTTGTCGACCGTCCCATTGTACACTCCAAGATCAACATTTTGCATGAGCTGCATAAAATCGTTCATGGATGGACCTCCCGGGTCTTGAGGAGTGAATGGTACATGCGGTGTTGGGTAGGGTTGAATGGGTACATAAGATGGTGGTGCGGCACCACATTCTGGCAACTCGCGAGGTCGATGAGGTGCTTCTTCTCTTTGTGGTGGGTTGTCATGGATCTCAATGGGGGGAGGTAGCTTGGCCTTGGAGAATACCGGCTCAAGCGGGGCTCGGTGGGTGGTATGTTCCATCCCCTTAGAATAAGTGATGATCAACCCTTGCTAAACCACTCTACACTTCCGGCCTCATTGTAAGTACACCACCGGTGGTGGTTGAAGATAGAATCCTCATCAATCAAAGTGCTCCCCTTGAGCTTTTCATAGATTCCATCAAGGTTGAACCCGGGGTAAAGTTCATTGGCCAAAATTTTAATTAGGCCTCCCATCACAAAGGTTTTGATATGAGTATTCCCTTCTGCAAAGTCATTGAACCGTGTAAGCATCTCAAGGGGTGTGTTGAAATTATAGGGCCTTGTCCCTTGCACATTCAAATATGACTCTAGAAAAGTCAAGTCGAGAAGGGTGCACCTATCTTGCTCTTGTCTTCCTTTGATAGTCCCGGCGATAAACCGTTCGGTAATCCGGATTACCGGATGTTGGATTGCAAAGGTATAACATTGCTTATAGGAATGAAGTTCCCTCCCAGAAATAGCCACCCAAAGGTGGTTAACACTAAAGTCGGCGGGATTATCGGTGCCTTCCCTTGGTACCTCAAGACTAAAAATACTTGCAAATTGGTCTAGAGACAACCTATGATCTCTTTTGCAAAGACGGAACATCAAACCAACATTTTTTTGCCAAGTGGTGACTACCCGGAGACTACACAAAAACTCCAGCATGAGACTCAAGTATGTATCCTCATGGGCATAGAACATTTTCTCTAGACCCATACCATTGAAAAACACCTCCGTTTGGTTCCTTATACCAAGTACTTCTGAAGCATCAAGATTTATGAATTGAGTGGGTTTATAGTCCTTACCTAGTAATTTTTCAAATCGTCGGCGGTCGTCATCGTTGGTGAAGATTACCTCCGGGACATACTCGAGTTGTGCAACACCTTGTATCATTACATTCCCTTATCCCCTTACCTCTTGTGGGGTGGATGAGATAGCACCCTTGCGTCGCTTGGATGCGGAATCGGCGGCTGTCTTGCTCTTGCTTCTTAGATTCATCATTTTCTTGATGTGACTGTTAGGGTTTTGCTTGGTTTTTGTGATGGGGATTGTATGTGGATGGTGAGATGAGATTTTGAGTAGATAAGATAAGTAAAAATAGGGATGGTGGGGGGCGTTTTAAACAAAGAACGGGTGGGAGACGAGCGGGTCTGGGCTGGGCTCGGGCGGATTCGTTAGCAACCCAGTCAATCACCGTGCTCATCCGAGCGTCCCAAAGTCGATCCGAGCGTCCTGAGGTTGCTGCCCGAGCGTCCTGCTCAGTAGACGCGCGGATTCTGAAACAGATTGTCCTTGTGTTTTGCATTCAAGTGGGGACGAGCATCCTCTTGAGAATCTGGTTGGATTCCCTTCCAGTATAAAACGATACTCAAGGCACTATCCAGGACGAGCGTCCTAGAGTTGGCTTATAAAACGATAGCTAGTGTTGGACCATATAGTTATATGTTTTGTTTTGATAATGACAAGTATGATTTATGATATATATACTTTTGCGCGTAATCGTTTGCTAGTCTTTGTTAGATTTAATAAAGGTTACCATAGCAAACAATGTTATAGCACCCATGGCCATAACATTGAAGATTTGTGAAGCATCATTAAAGTAATGTTATACCTGCTTGAGCTATAACATTGAACATTCCTAAAGCATCATTGTAACTACTTCATTCACAAGTATGATGATCACTCAAGTAAAAGACATGATCAAGTCTATAGGAAGCTCAAGATGAAGAGCTTATGATCAAGATGAAGAGATGATCCTACTACTGAAGATCTCCAGGAAGATTAGCTAGTATAGGACATCATCTAATGATGATATTTTTTGAAGTGATATTGGAAAGGTAAAGTTATAGTTATTTCACCTATAACTTTACTTATCATGCTTAATGTTATAGTTATTTTTATTATAACATTAGGATGCGTTTTGAAGGCACGTTTTTAAGGATTTAAAATTAAATTTCGAAAGCTCAAATTAAATATATATTTTCGAAAATACATGTATGTATGATTGAGTAATGATGCGGGTTAAGATTGAATAAATTATCCTATTGGTTAGGAAAACGATTTATGAGTCGTCATGCTACCTAGGGTTTGCCAAGTTGTTCAAACATAAACCCTAAATCCACACCCCTTATTTCAACTAGGGTTTTCGAGTGAGTTGGGCTTATGAGCCGTTTCTCTTAATCGACTATACTCCTTGTGCAAGTAATAAATTAGGTTAAATCTAGAATAGATTGTCTTAAGATATTTTATATTAAACAATTATTTAGATTTATCTTATTTACTTATTTGAAATATCTTGTGGATTAAAATAAGGAAAGATAAGATCTGTTTCTTGTGAAATAAATCATCCTTCCTCACGGCATCATAAGGGTTTCGAATAAAACCCTAGCTGCCTCCTCTACTATATATACATACGTGGTTTAATCTTTCAAAATAACTTTTCGCATATTAAAATCCCTTTGCAAACAAATTGAGTTTAAATCTTAATCAAGCATTTTATTTGTTTTTGCATTCGAAAATCTTTACGAAAAGTCGTGCTTCAATTTGCTTATTATTCCATAAGATTACGTTACAAGATAATAGTACATAAATATTGTTTCTTACTCGTTCAATTGTGTGAACATTTAGAAGAAAAATCAAGTGCTTTCTTATTAACGTAAGTTAGATAAAACCGAGTATTTAACGATACTCATTTGAGTTACAACTAGAGTTAGTTGTACGAGTGGGTTAGTAATTTTATAATCCGTAGAAAGGTACTAAAATTATTAATCAAGAATAGTGGACGTAGGTTTCGATTTGTGAAACTGAACCACTTCAAAACCACGTGTGTCAATCGTTCTTATTGTTCGTTTTCTTTACGTTTTAACTCCGTCTAGTTAATTAGTTAAAATTTAATCAATAAACTTTAAGTAATTAATTTTTAAGTCACGCTCATACGGACATACCAAAAAGTGGGTTAAAGTATTAGATACTCAATTCACCCCTCCCCCCCCCCCTTCTCCTCTTGAGTATTTCGGATCGATAGACTCTTCAATTGGTATCAGAGCCGCGTGCTCTTGATTGCCTAACCGCAAAGAGGCTGATCCGTCTATCTTTTTTTATTTTTTATTTTTATGTATACCTGCCTTACACGTGTGAAATGGATTCCAAGTATCTTAAGTGTCCCGTCTTTGATGGGAAGAATTATGGACTTTGGAAGAACATGATGACACACTACATAAAAGGACATGATTGGGAGTGCTGGACGATCATTAAGAATGGACCAGACAAAATTTTGGTCGGATCTTCTGAAGGCACTACCTATGAGAAAAAGGAAGAGGACTATGTGGAGGTTGATTACAAGAAAGCGGATAAAAACTCGAAAGTGATAAGCCTGTTGCAAAACGGCATGACATTGAATGAATTCGACCGTTTTTCTTCTTGTACCTCGGCCAAGGAAATATGGGATGGTCTTGAATTAGCTTATGAAGGAACGACAATCGTAAAGAAATATCGTATTGACTTGCTGATTCAAAAATACGAGCTCTTTACAATGGAGCCAAACGAATCTCTTCATAGCATGTCTGCACGATTCTCTAGCATCATGAATGAATTGAAAAATCTTGGTAGGAAGTTTGAGTCTGAGGACATTGCCAGAAAAGTTCTTAGGAGTCTTACCAAAAAGTGGCGTCCTAAGGTAATGGCAATGGAGGAATCTAGAGATCTTACTTCCTTGTCATATCAGGAACTTATTGGAGGTCTCATGGTTCACGAAATTGTTCTAGATAACGACGATGCTGAGCCAAGTAAGAATAAGAGCATGGCTCTTCAAGCTTCAGAAAATGAAAAGGTCGAATCCGACATTAAGGAAGAGACGGTTCTGTTTACCAAAGGTTTCAAAAATAGAATATTTAGAAATAAGCAAACAAAGCCTTCCTATAATAATAAATCCTTCAATAAGAAAGCAGCTGAGTCAAAAACTTCCTTCCTCAATAGAGGATGCTTCAAGTGTGGAGAGTCCGGTCCTATGATCAAGGACTGTCCCACATGGGATAAAATCACGGACAAGACTAAACGCGAAAAGACAAAAAATGAATTCAAACAAGTCATGTTGGGCTCGTGTTGGGGAGACCTCGACACAGAAGATGACGAAGGATCTAAGGATGAAGAAGTTGCTAATCTGTGTATAAGCAACGTCAGTCTTGACCTAATTTCACACAGTGACGATGACAGCAACATCACAAAGTCAGAGTACTGTCTTCTAGGAGAATCTGACTCTGAAAATGAAGAAGAAGAGGTAAGTTATCTTGAACTTAAAAAACAAGTCAAAAAGTTATCTAAGAATGCTTTAAGAGAATTCTTCGAACAGTCTATTAATAAGTGTCACGATCAAGATCTGGAATTAAAAGAACTGAAAGAACTAATTCTTGATATTGCTGAAGAGAATCAACTTCTTAAGGCTAAGGCTAAGAAGCTTAAATCTAAAGTTACAGCTAATATAGCCACAACTTCAGATTCGACAAATGCTGAGAAAAAGGCTCTTGAGTCTAAAGTTATAGCTAATGAAGCTACAACCTCCGAACTGAATATCAACATTAAGCATCTTCAAGCCAAAGTTATAGCTAATGAAGCTATAACTTTAGAATTGAGGAAAATCAATGAGCTTCTTCAATCTAAAGCTACAGCTATAGAAGCCGTTATTTCAGATCAAAAGAAGGAAGTTGATTCTCTAAATCAGCAGTTGAATGAATCTAAAACTCTATTATCCGACACAAAGAAATTACATTCGGAGATGGTACGAGTTCTTAGTAAAAGATTCCAGGACTTTCATGACAACTATAAAGAGAATAATTCCTCTAAAGATGTTGAATTCGATTATTCCAAATGTTTAAAAGAAATTCAATCTTTAAAGGATCTGCCCATACACGCTAGAAAGGTTCATGAATAGTCGGAAGGAAGCACGAAAGTCCAAAATTTTCTAACGGAGCAATCAGACAACAATATGAAAATGGGTTTAGAACATGAGTGCTATGGTCGTAGAGACCACTCTAAATACAAGCCAACTCCTTCCGAACAAGATTTCAGGAAGAGAAAATATGTCAATTTACCTAAATACTTAACATGCAAATATTGTGGTCATACGGGGCATATTCAAGAAAACTGTGTTAAACACTCGCAAGATTTACGCAAAGGCATCCAATTTGTTAAAGCGTCTAACACGTTAGTTGAAGAACTCGATGTTCCCACAGATGAACCTAACTTAAATGAAGAAGGAAACAATAACTTCCGTTGGTTCTATGATATCAGTTTTGATTACAAGAAAAAAAGGCAATGGACCTAGACAACCACAAAAGCCTAAAGAGTCTCATAAGACTAAGGCTCCCCCTAAGAAACCACGTGAAACACCTCGAGCTTACCCTATGACTAGGACATCTCCAATTCAAACCCAACCGTCTACCAAAAGAAAATCTGTTAGACAAGTCTGGGTTAGAAAAGATCTAATCTTTAGGGTAACTAACACTAAAGGACCTAACCTTCCCTGGGTACCTAAAAACTGTATCTAATTGTTTTGCAGGTTGTGGTGAAAGAAAATAATCTTTATTACTTTGATAGTGGTTGTTCAAGGCATATGATCGGTGATATAAATCTATTTCTTTCACTTCAGCCCTTTGATAGAGGTAAGGTTACTTTTGGAGATAACAGGAAAGATAAGGTTGTCGGCGTAGGCAAGGTTGGTGTCTCCAATTCTCACGCTATAAGTGATGTTTATCTTGTTAGAGGACTTAAGCATAATCTACTTAGTATCTCTCAGTTATGTGACAAGGGAAACAAAGTTGTTTTTTATTCGGATACTTGTCGAAGAATAATTGAAGGAACTAGTAACGTTTTTCTTGAAGGTCACCGTAAAAGGAATGTCTATATGATTGATTCAAATTCAATTCATACTAACTCGTTTACATTCATGAAAGCTACCTTAGATGATCCATGTTTATGGCATAAGAGGTTTGCCCACATTAGCTCAACAATACTCAATAAACTAAAGAAAGGGGATTTGGTTGAAGGATTGCCATCAATCAAATTCGATCAAGAAACTCTATGTGACTCGTGTTCTCGATGCAAACATGTGAGATCGTTATTCAAACCAAAGAGAGTGGTAAGCACCAAGGAACCACTGGAACTAGTACATATGGATCTGTGTGGCCCAATGAAGGTAAGAAGTAGAGGCGGATCCAGGTATGTTTTTGTTCTATTTGATGACTACTCAAGGTATGTTTGGCCTCTCTTTCTAAATTCAAAAGATGAAACTTTCGATGAATTTGTAGTTCTAATGAAGCTTGCCCAAAACAAGTATAAATCAAAGTTAGTCTCTATTCCTATGGATCACGGCACCGAATTTGACAATCACGCCTTTATAGAATATTATCGGGAAAACGGTGTGTGATATAATTTCTCTACACCGCGTACTCCACAACAAAATGGTGTTGTTGAACGTATGAATAGAACACTAGAAGATATGGCACGCACTATGTTTTTGTGTAGTGGTTTACCTCGTAATTTTTGGGCAGAAGCGTTTAGTACTGCTTGTTATGTTCATAATCGAGCTTTGATTAGACCTATCATTAAAAAGACTCCATATGAGCTTCTAAGAGGACAGAAACCTGATATATCTCATCTCCGTTGCTTCGGGAGCAAATGCTTCGTCCATAACAATGGCAAAAACCGTTTAAGCAAATTTGATCGTAGAAGTGACGAAGCTGTTTTCGTTAGATACTCTAATCACAGTAAAGCATACAAGGTTTTTAATAAAAGAACTTTATGCATCGAGGAAAGTGTTCATCTTATTTTTGATAAGAATAATACTTTTGATAAGGCTGAACAGGATGAAGAGGAAGACATGAACGAACCTGATTTTCGTCTTTCTAAAGGTGATGTCCCAGAGTTGGATGATGAAGATAAAGAAATTGAAGGCACAAATGATGAACTTGGAAACCCTACAAATGAAAAGGGAAAGAGAGATAATGTTATAGTTGATGATACTATAACTTCCTCTCAAGATAAGAACTTGGAAACTGAAGTTATACCTGATAAAGCTATAACTTCAAATCCAAACCAAGATATAGAATCCAATGTTATACCTGGATCCAATGTTATACCTGGATTAAACTCAGGGGGAACACTTCGTGGTTCCCAATCATTTGAAGAAGGTGAGCCTAGTTCGAATGACATTGACGCACCTTCAGTCTATATGAAATGGAAATATAAAGGCTCTCATCACATGGAAAACATTCTTGGGAACTTACGAATAGGTGTTCAGACTCATAGAGGGTTGAACAACCTTTGCACTTTCTATTCCTTCCTCTCCAACATTGAACCTACAAATATCAAAGAAGCCCTTACTGAATCAGATTGGATTGTTGCCATGTAAGAAGAATTGCAACAATTCGAAAGGAATAAAGTTTGGCACTTGGTTCCTAGACCAAGAGATAGATCTATCGTTGGAACAAGATGGGTATTCAGAAACAAACTAGACGATACAGGAGTTATAGTACGGAATAAAGCAAGATTGGTTGTGCAAGGGTACAATCAACAAGAAGGAATAGATTATGACGAGACCTTCGCCCCTATCGCTCGTCTAGAGGCTATATGATTATTAATAGCCTTTGCAGCTCGCAAAGGAATGAAACTATATCAAATGGATGTTAAGATTACATTCCTTAACGGTTATTTGAACGAAGAAGTCTTTGTAGAGCAACCTTCTGGATTCCTGGACACCAAGTTTCAAAACCATGTCTATAAATTAGATAAAGCTTTATATGGTTTGAAACAAGCTCTTAGGGCTTCTTACGACAGATTATCAAAATTTCTTCTTGAAAACAACTTCAAGAGAGGATCTGTTGAAAAGACTTTGTTTCAAAAATATGAAGATTACGATTTATTAGTTGTGCAAATCTATGTTGATGATATTATTTTTGGTTCAACTAATGACAAATTGTGGAAGTACTTTTCAGATCTGATGACCTCAGAATTAGAAATGAGTATGATGGGAGAACTCAAATTCTGCCTTGGACTTCAAATTCAACAAACAAGTGAAGGAATTAAGATTCATCAACAAAAATACATCAAGGAACTAATAAGATAATTCGGAATGGAAAATTCTCATTCTATGTCCACTCCAATGGTCACTGATAAGAAGTTAACATTAGACGAAGATGGTAAGTCTGTTGATGAAACAACATACCGAAGTATGATTGGCTCACTCCTTTATTTAACTTCTAGCCGTCCAGGTATTATGTTTAGTGTATGCGTATATGCTCGATTTCAATCGTGCCCTAAAGAATCGAATATGATAGTAGTTAAGAGAATCATGAGGTATTTAATTGGTACGTCGAAATTATATCTGTTGTATCCTCTTGGATGTAACTTTGATCTCATAGGATATTCAGATGCAGATTATGCAGGTTGTTCGCTTGATAGAAAATGTACTTCAGGCATCACAACGTTTATTGGACCGTGTATTATAACGTGGGGGTCAAAGAAGCAAAATTTAGTTGCCTTATCTACTACTGAAGCCGAATATATTGTTGCCGCTTTGGTATGTTCTCAACTTTTATTATGGCTGAAGCAACAATTATGTGACTATAGTATAGATGTAGGATGTATTCCTATTTTATGTGATAATACGAGTGCTATAATTATTTCCAAAAACCCAGCACAACACTCTCGTACTAAGCATATTGATATTCGACACCATTTTCTACGTGACAATGTCGATAAGGGGAATATAAAACTTGAATTTTGTAGCACGGAAAAACAATGGGCAGATATTTTGACAAAGGCCTTGGCTAGAGAACGTTTTGAGATTTTATGGTTGGAAATTGGTTTAATTGGTGACAACTAAACTTGTCACAAATATTTACGATCTTTATGACGGACTAGAAATAGATGAGATTGTATGACTGTGTCCGTATTTTCCGCTGTAAGTATATTCTTGTTAAATATTATATTATGTTACGAGAATAGTCCGTCTACTAGTCATATATTATGTGTATCTTTACAAACCAATTTTCTCATCACAATATTTCCTTATTATATCTTTTAGCCAAAAATCACAATCTTTGCAAATATTTACCCATGTGACTTACCTAATGTCTATTATCATATGTTTGCCATATCTAATAAAAGATTTACCCTAATCTAATCTTTCCTAACCTATATATATATTTAAAAAAAAAAGGAAAGAATCTTAACAAAATCCGTAGCCGCCTATACACACTAACGTATTCTTACCATAACTCAATTTCTTCTACCACTTCATAAATATCCCACCTCCCTCACATCTCTATCACCCTCACAACTATCAATATTTTCACTTTCTTAAAACTCTCCCACACTCAACCTCACCATCCATCATCATCATCATGTCTCAACCAACAACTCGCCTCAACTCACCATCAACTCGGTCTTCTACTAAGACCGGGTCATCCAAACCACCATGCAATAAGCTTAATCACACCGCAACCACTTCCTCACCTCAACCAAACCCCAAACCAACTAATCCCGATCATAACCGGGTTGATACTAATCTCGAGGGAATGCGTCGTAAGCTTAACAAAGGTAAGAATAAGGACATTGGTGTTGAGGATTCGGTTGAAGAGACCGAAGTTGCGGTTAGCCGTGATGGCCATCAAACAACCTTGTTTCGATAACATATGCCGAATGCTACGGTAACGGGTCTTGATAAAGTTCGTCTTACCACGGAGGAAAGGACTCGGGTGAATCGTGTTTTGTGATATGGTATTCATGGAGGATGGTGTTATCCCGAAAAGTGGTATAAAAAGATAGAAGCTTTGCAGTTATTCAAAGATTTCTTGACTTATTAAGAATGGACAAAGATTTGTTCTATGTACGGTCCCGTTTATCCTATCGAGGTAATTCAATTTTAAGCTTCGGTTTCGGTTAAGAAGAATGTGTTGCATGCAATGGTTAAGAGTCCGAAGTCGCTATTTCCCTTGACGATTTTCGCACTCTGTTTTCCGTCTCTGATGATGGGGTAGAAATTAACCCGAGTGCGGAATGGGGTTATGTGACGGAGGAAGAAAAGCTTCAATTAAGCGTTCCTTTGATGATGGTGCTACAGGGTCTAGTAATATGTTGGCGGGTATGTTTACACCCAAATTGAAATTCTTTTTAAATTTTCTATGGAACACGGTTGTTCCAAGGAAAGGAGGTCGTGACAAGTTTTCGAGTTATGAGATAGTTTTGGTCTCTAAATGGCTTGAATGTGTTAAGGTTAGTCTTCCCCGACTTGTTTTTCATCGTATTATCCAAACAAGTATTTCCATCACCGAGGACAAATTTTATACTACTTTTGATTTGCCCTTTGGTCAGTGGATTTCTCGTATTTTGGAACACAAGGTAGTTGTCGGTCCTACTAGTTATGGGATCATGGTCAAAGACGAGATGTGTGATACACATCTCAAATTAATGAAAATAGTCGCTGTTGGACCCGAATTAGTCTTTTTGTCAAAAGGTAGTGTAATGGAAAAGTCGTCGGATGTTGTGGTGGTCGTGGAACAAAAATTGGACTCGTTTATGACAAGTATTTGTGAAAAAATGGATGTTCAAAATAAGTTGATTGCGGAGTTGGTCGCGGGAATGGCAAAGTAGAAGGATGTGGCTCCGGTCTCTAATGTTACGGGTAATGCCGAAGTCCTAACCTACTTGCATGGGTTAGAGGGACGTATTGAGGCTATGGCTTATGATGCGGATAGAGCAGCTCGGGAATGTGTCCGTCAATCTGATTTATTGGCTAACTTGGCAAGTCAAGGAGGGGCTATTTGGCGAGAAAGGAAGGCTATGCATGCGGAGATGGGACTTATTTTCGAGGCTACCCAAGCATTGTCTTTGAAAGTGCTTAGCTTTGAGGCGTGTCTCACGGCACAAGCCAATCATGTGCGGTCTTGCTTCGATCGTCTCGACTCTCTTGAGTTTAGGACTCGTCCCGGTTATGTGAACCCCAACGTCGTAAAACGCGACTTTCCCTAAACCCGTCCTAATCCCATTCCTTGCTCTTTTCCTTTTGCTTTTGTTGAACTAATATATTGATGTTTGTCCATTCGGCCTATTTTGGCGCTTCATACTATATTCGGCCCATTGGCATACTTTGTTTATTCGGCCCATAGGCTTTAACATTTCCGGTTTGTATTAGAATTCTATTATGGTTTCTTATCATAGATTTGCTTCTCGTTCTATAATATGTGTTTACATGTTTATTTCTTTCCTCGGTCTATATTATTCTAGTTGTTTTATGTCTTGTTCTCGTCTTTTCGATGATGTCAAGAGGGGGAAGAAATGACCGTGGCTTAAGTATTTCCCTAAGCTTGCTCCTTGTCAGAACCTTTAATCTCTTAAGGTCCTTAGATGCTATATTTTGAATATAAGTAGCTTGTTCTTGCGTTCGACTGACTATTTTATTTCTAGTATTATGTTGAGGGGGATCTTGTGCTTAGTCACATATCATAAGAGACTTGTCATCATCAAAAAGGGGGAATTTGTTGGACCATATAGTTATATGTTTTGTTTTGATAATGACATGTATGGTTTATCATATATATACTCTTGCGCGTAATCATTTGTTAGTCTTTGTTAGATTTAATAAAGGTTACCATAGCAAACAATGTTATAGCACCCATGGCTATAACATTGAAGATTTGTGAAGCATCATTGAAGTAATGTTATAGCTGCTTGAGCTATAACATTGAACATTGCTAAAGCATCATTGTGACTACTTCATTCACAAGTATAGTGATCACTCAAGCAAAAGACGTGATCAAGTCTATAAGAAGCTCAAGATGAAAAGCTTATGATCAAGATGAAGAGATGATCCTACTACTGAAGATCTCCAGGAAGATTAGCTAGTATAGGACATCATCTAATGACGATATCTTTGGATGTGATACTGGAAAGGTAAAATTATAGTTATTTCACCTATAACTTTACTTACCCAGCTTAATGTTATATTCATTAATGTTATAACATTAGGATGCATTTTGAAGGCACGATTTTAAGGCTTTAAAATTAATTTTCGAAAGCTCAAATTACCTATATATTTTCGAAAATACATGTATATATGATTGAGGAATGATGCGGGTTAAGATTGAATAAATTACATATATCCTATTGGTTAGTAAAACGACTTATGAGTCGCCATGCTACCTAGGGTTTCCTAAGTTGTTCAAACATAAACCCTAAATCCACACCCCTTATTTCGACTAGGGTTTTCGAGTGAGTTGGGCTTATGAGCCATTTCTCTTAGTCGACTATACTCCTTGTGCAAGTAATATATTAGGCTAAATCTAGAAAATATTTTCTTAAGATATTTTATCTTAAACAATTATTTAGATTTACCTTATTTACTTATTTGAAATATCTTGTGGATTAAAATAAGGAAAGATAAGATTTGTTTCTTGTGAAACAAATCATCCTTCATCACGGCATCATGAGGATTTCGAATAAAACCCTAGGTGCCTCCTCTACTATATATACATATGTGCTTTAATCTTTCAAAATAACTTTTTGCATTGTAAAATCCTTTTGCAAACAAATTGAGTTTAAATCTTAATCAAATATTATATTTGTTTTTGCATTAGAAAATCTTTACGAAAAGTCGTGCTTCAATTTTCTTACTATTCCATACGATTACGTTACTAGATAATAGTACTTAAACACTAGGTAGTATCCCGCGCTTTGCGCGGTCAGTTTTATAATTTTATTATTATAAATGAAGAAAAATAATACAATTCATATATGACCTTTAATATTTTTACTTCTAAATAAAAATAAATTATTTTTTCTCAAATTTAATTTTGTAGGTTTAATTTCAATGTTTTAAAATAAAATACATACAACTTTAATTAAATAAGTGATAATTAATTATACACGATCAACGTTTTATAAATAAATTTGTGACTTATCGAATATCATACACCCTCCATTATTTTATATATGTCATTCTCACATTTCGAGACACTCCATTCTCTCTTCAATATCTCTCAAAATATATAAGTTAATAATATGAATTGTATACTCTTTTGAAAGAAAATTTTATGACCATCTAATAATATAATTTTCATAATTTTTTCTAGAGTATATTTTTATATAACTGAAAGTCAAAGGCTTACCTCTTAAAATAAAAATGTCATATATAAAATAATGGAGGGAGTATTAGTTAAAATAAAATTTATACGAATAATGCAACAATCAACATTAAATTCTCAAATTATGTCATTTCACGATACGTACGTTATGTCCCAAATCAATTAATATTTGTTCAAAATGATGTGAATATAATTTTATGTATAACGTGTGATATTTGTGTATCAAACATATAGGATCCACACTCAATTTATTCAAATGTTTTGATTATGTGTTGCATGTGCTATGTGTCAAACATATCAATAAGAAATTAATACTTTTTGTTTTTTTAAACAACTATATATAATGATGTTTAAGAATTTACCTGTAAATAAAATAGGTTGAACTTTTTCAAATTTTATTTTTTGAGGTTTAACTTTAATGTATTTAAAAGAAAACATATAAAATATTTAAGTAAAAGTAATATTTAGCTAGTCATAATCAATATTTTATACTTGAAGTATGCATATTTAATTGAAGATATTAAAGAAAAATGTAACGTGTTTTCTACTTTTTCATTTTGTTTATAATACTATATTACTTAATAATCATTTTTTTTGTTTTGATTATTCAAATGCACTCGCGATCACTGTGTACATACATAATCGTACACATACTCGTTATCACACTATTTAAACCTATCAAAACCTCATATATATTCAATTTCTCGCAACATAATTTTTTTTTTCATTCCCACACTGTAAAAACTTATCTCTTAGTAGTTTAATTTAAATTATATTTTTAATAAATACAATGACTCTTCCAAATATATTTTTCTAAATGGATTTAATGATCCGAGTTTTATAAATTTCTTAAAATGTTTTTTTATGAAAATGTAAAAGATTGTGAGAAACACTCACTTTAATCATCGCTACATATCAAAATATTTCAATAAATATAATGAAAATTATACTCAATTGAAAATATTTTTCACAATGAACGTAATTTTTTACATTTTAGATTTTTTATCAAAATAATTTTTTATAAAGTGTAAAATCAAATTAACGTAATTATTTAATATAAATTTATAATAAATTTATTAAACTTTAATTAATATTTTGCTGAGATTTATACAGCATTTATTAGGTTCAGCTGTAATTAATGCTTGTATTTAAGGCTGGGTTGACACATGGCGCATCCACAACGCTTCAACCCACTTATATATATATATATATATATATATATATATATATATATATATATATATATATATAAGATTGTTTCTTACTCATTCAATTGTGTGAACACTTAGAAGAACAATCAAGTGCTTTCTTATTAACGTAAGTTAGATAAAACCGAGTATTTAACGATACTCATTTGAGTTACAACTAGAGTTAGTTGTACGAGTGGGTAAGTAATTTTGTAATCCGTAGAAAGGTACTAAAATTATTAATCGAGAATAGTGGACGTATGTTTCGATTTGTGAAACTGAACCACTTTAAAACCACGTGTGTCAATCATTCTTATTGTACGTTTTCTTTACGTTTTAACTCCGTCTAGTTAATTAGTTAAAGTTTAATCAATAAATTTAAGTAAATAATTTTTAAGTCACGCTCATACGGACATACCAAAAAGTGGGTTAATGTTTTAGATACTCAATTCACCCCCCCTCTTGAGTATTTCAGATCGATAGACTCTTCATCTAGAGTATGAGATATCGAGTAGATTTCAAGTTATTGGTCTACTTGAGATGAGAAATACCAAACTGGGTAGGTTTCAGGTTATTGGCCTACCTAGTACCCTGGCATGGTTTCAGGTTATTGGCCTGCTACGGGTTGACCGTCATTTTTGGATACACTTATGAGTCTATGGATATGTCGTTTGGGGGTCAAGGGTCCGTACTTTTACGCCTTGACTGGTTAAGGGTCCACACATTTACGCCGTAACTAGACATTATATCCCTCAAGAGTCTGGTCAGTCTTAGACATGGGTTCACGGTTACGTGTCCCGCCGTAGGGTAATTTTGGTGTCAGGTTATTGACAACAACGTTTAGGGTTTCAGGTTATTGGCCTTAGGTGGTGCTCGTTCTTGTCTCGTGTTATTCTATGTCTTTATGGTCCAAGTTTTGGATGTTTTATATCACTCGTATATTTTCATTACTCATTTCATTTGTCATTCAGGTAAATTGGTATTATTCCTTTTCATTATGACCACATTTTTCACAGTATTTCATATAATCGTGTAAGTAACATGGAATTTGTAAGTTGGTGACACATTTTAAATTAATTATGTGGTATCACTTTTATGGCTTGTTATTACTCACTCATTTGTGATTATATACTTTGATATTTAATTACCATGAAGTTCACATGTTTTCATATTTTAAATGGATTATATGTTATCTCTTATTATTTGCTCATAACTGTTTCCTGATTTTTCTTAAGTCATGGCTCGGAGGACTCCTAGTTACTCCCCACTGACGGTGGTTGTTGATATTTTTTTTTCAGGTTGACGTGCTTCTGGGTCATGGATGGGTTTTGAGAGAGAGAGAGAGAGAGAGAGATAATAAATAATAATTATGATGTTTAATAATCGAACCTTGTTGTTTTATTTTGGACGGGTTTTCATTCCCGAGAGTGGTTGTATGCATAGTTAACTATTGCTTTATCTATTTTGGTAGCACTTAGAATTATTTTCATGGTGTTTCCGCCACCATAGACTTTCACTAATATAAAATGCAATATTTATCTAATTTATTTGCACTATTCAATCCGGGGTGTTACAGTTGGTATCAGAGCCAGGACGCTCCCAACACTCTCGGGTTGAAATAAGACTTAAACAAAGATTAATTATGACTAAAAGAGAGTGGGGTAGAAATAAGTAAGGACTCTATTTATGTTTATATTATGGGTCTTTTACTTGCATATGATTATTGTTTTTGTTTATTCGTTACTTGTGGCCAAGTAGTTGCTTGGTAATGGTAGTTATGCTTGTACCACGTGAGTTATCAAATTGTTTTGGTGTAGATGAACACCTGACATGGAACAACAATGGTAATGGCGAAAATGAGAGGACTCATTTGATTGAAGCAGCTTTATTGAAATTACTGGAGAAGGAGAACAATGCCCAACCAAATGAAAGGGGGAGATCCGTTTTTGAGCATTACAACCGCCACCAACCTCCGGTTTTCATGGGAGTCACTGACCCAGTCATCCTACAGGGTTCGATACATGAAATGGAGAAGTTGTTTGTCATGACTCACATGTCTGAGGAAGAAAAGGTTGATATGGCTAGCGATTTTTTCCGTGAAGAGGCGGATCGTTGGTGGGATCTCATGAAGGAATCACTAAAGGCTCAGTCCGGGTTTAGATGCGGCCAATTAAAGGAATGTGTGAAAGCTCGTTTCTATCCAGAGTCCCTTCGTTGGAAAAAACAAGAGGAATTTTTGGATTTGGAGCAAGGGGTATGGCGGTGGAGCAATATACCAGCAAATTCGTAGAATTGGCGCATTTTACTTCCATGATAATCCCGACTGAGAGAGAAAAATTTCGTCGCTATGAGTTGAGGTTGGCTCCCAAGGTTCGTACAACAATTGCAGCAGTCCCGGTCCCTTTCAAGAAGCTTACGACCGTGCTCTTAGTGTTTATGATGCGGTCCTGGACCAAGAAGCTCATGAACGTCATTTGGCAAAGAAAATATGAAGGAAAAGTAGATCTATATACTTGACATATTCATATATGTTTTAATTTAATTTTTGTCATAAAATTAAAAGTGGTCTTATGCATGCAAACTAAAATAAAAAGAGATGGAAAAATCTATTTCTCACCATGTGATTTTCGGATTTTTGGGCACTAGTAAGGTCACCTACCTTACTTAGTTCTTGAGCTTTCCTTATGTTAGGATGATCCTCCAAGCACTCAAAGTAGAATGCCTCCAATTAGTTGCACCCAAGACTAATCCCATAATCCTTACACTATTATTAACTAGATAATAATATAAGTAACCTTAAAATAATTCTAATATTTTATGATTACTACATTGTAATCTTGAGAATATATTAGATATTGAGAACAAATTTCCATAAAAACAATTTTATGTATTTAGAGAGAAGTAAAAGTATTTTCTTTTCAAAAACCATGTAAAAATAAAAACACCACACACCTCAAATGAGAGGGTGGGACGGTTCAAAAGAGAGAGCATGGGGAGTGCAATTTTGATGTTATTTATGCCCAATAGCTTTTGACATAGATTAGAGAAAAATATGGATAAGACAAAAAGCCAATCAAAAACAATGGCTTGTCTCATGTGTGTCTAATTGTGTCTAGTGCACACAATTCAAGGCACATTTTACACGGTCCAAAATGACCTATTTACGGGTCCATTTTGGTTCTTATATTTGTCGCACAAATACGTGTAATTTTATTTTAAACATCGTCTCATGTTTTAAATAATTCCCAATTAATTTCGTCTAACATCACTCTGCAAATATACGTGTACAACTGCACATATATTTTACGTACCAATATTAATCACATTAATCGATTAGTACAAATTTAATAATTAACCGCTTAATTATTAATTCTTGTCTCAAATAATTCATTATTCAATTATCGCATAATAAAAATAATAATTTCCGTGCCTTGAGTTCAAAAACTCGAATTCTCTCTAAATAATTTGTTCGACTACCTTTTAGTCAATTTTAAGGAATTAATTAACTCGTATTGTCATACAATTAATTAATCTTTTCTATTATGGGAATCGTCCTTTAGGTGTGACCTCAAGGGATCAACTGACCACCACCGTCAAACGACAGTAATGTCAAACTCTAGTCAGCCAATCATTACCGATAAATGTTGGTCAGTTGACTATATATAATAGAATCATTCCAAGCGTATTCTTGTAATGAGATTTAATAATGATATTTAAATCATGTGATCGCACTATTGTTGAGGACACATTTCCCAACAATCTCCCACTTGTACTCGACAAGTGTGCGTCACCAATTCTCTTGTCCTATTAATTATCTCCCACTCAATGCAAGGTGTCTTTCAGGTCGTACTTGCAAGTGATCATATCGAGAGTGGTTTCCTCGATCTGGAGAATAACTGATTGACCGGAATTTATCCACCATGGATACCTTCCGAGCGTGGCCACGCATTTCCAGTTCATTACTCCTCGAGTGGCCCTGAGATATTGTTTTAACCCTGACAAGGGGGTGGACAATTCCTATCGCACTTATTCCCTTCGACTAGCCACAGCCATCATAACCCAAAATATGCCCATTTGACCCCATTTACGAAGGTCGTAGTAACACAAATCAAAGTTAATATGAAACTGTGCCATCTCAGGTGAACAGTCTTTAGTCAAAGAATCGACTCATTAGAATACTATAGTAGCTCTTGCCACGACCAGGCTTTCTAAATTTGCCAGAACTCTATAAGCGGTCACTGCCCGACAAAGTGTTCCCAACAGTCTGCCTATGTGATCAACTAGTCATCTCACATGACTCTATGGCACTTGAACTTGCCATCAATTGCATCACACTCTAGTCACTTCGAGACGTCACCTCATATAAGTGACTATGGGCGAATACAATGCTAATCCGTGTTCACTTTAACGGTGTTCAATTGTCTTTACAACCCGTTTGGATGTAACAAAGTATAATAAAAGAGTTTTAAAGTAAAACTCGAACGACAAATGCGATTATCACATATGAATAGTCAATGCCTGATTACTATTTCATGTTTTATAATCTAATTTGATCTTGTATGTAGTTGTTCATTTCAATTCAATTGTAATGACATGACTCATCATGTTTAGCCTATGAGAAGGCTTTGGTTAGTAGGTTTTATCAATTTCTTGTACCTTACTCAACCTTACTACATACTCGGTTTCCTTTGTAATGTATACATTTGCATTACAAAACTTTATGAGTACGTGTCGAGATCCAATCAAGACATGGGCCCTCTAGCCTAAGAATAGCTCCCACTGTTTTCACAGTGTGTAGGACTCATCCTTCTTGCACATCTCATGATCGCAAGTGTACTCAATTTCCGTTATAAATATCTCTCATTGTTCTTTATTTCCTAGAACGATTCTAGAAAATCTACTTCTTAATTAACATTGCCACAATGGTATCTTAACCATCCTAATGTGTTTTGATTATGGTTTTGTCGGAAACCATGCGCAATCTCAATTGTCAATTGTCACTTGTGTAACACCCTTACACAAAATTGCATCATAAACACTCAGCATCATAGCCTTAATGCTTCTGCAAGCACTTAAGGGTAATCTTTATGGCTTACTTGGTAAAGATTACTTAAATTCGATTTTGAAAACAATTCATCATACTCAAAGCATATGAAGTGTTATACATCATTTCTTTTTAATTGATTCGGCAGCGAAAGCAAATGAAATCAATCAAATATGTTCAATTTAATTGAACTAGTCATGAATCTTATCAACATAAGACTTCTTACTGACGCTAATATCATGTGGATTTATCTTCATAAATCCGGATATTCAAGATGTATTATAATACTCCAAAAGTCTTAAATCATTCTCAATGATCAATATGTCATCCACATATCGGACTAATTAAAAATCCGTAACTCCCACTAAACTCCATGTATAAACACAACTTCTCGACTTATCGAGAAATGTTTTATCACATGATCAAAATGTTGATTCTAACTCATTGATGTCCTACTTAAGACCCTCTCTTAAGTTTCACATTATCTTAGGATTGCAAGAATCTACTAAACTCAAGACATGTATTTAATACATTCCTTCTATTGAAGAAGTGGGTTTTAGATTCACTCGCTATGTATTTCATAACCTCATAATGAAACACAATCCCTAAGAAGATCCAAATAGACTTAATCATTTCAATTAGTGTAAAACCCTTTGCAACCAATTTTGCTTTGAAATATCTCTTTATTAGTGCAAAACCCTTTGTCACTAATCAAGCCCTTTTGATTCGGATTTTCATGACTCTAAGCCTTGTATTGAGTTGTGACTTAAACACTCTTATGTAAGTCATATGTTCATTACTTTCTAGAAGTAATCAACTTGAATCAAACAATTTCTTTTGTAAGTTATAAGTCTTAAAAGTAGCATGAATTCATCATTTTTAACAAGTGACGAATTTAACCTCCTAGGTTTTAAAGAAACAATATTTTACACAAAACGTCTCATGTAGCCAAGAAATACCAGTTTCTTGCGACATAACATTCTTTGTGGCTCTTGAATAATTTTCTCCCACTCTGTCTTCTAGAAATAAACTTGTATTTTAGAAAAACTTGACTTCACGAGCCACAAACCCGGTGTACTCGTGATAATTGAAAAGGGAAAAATGAGCATTTGTTTCTTGTGAAAACTTACAAACATGGTACCCTTACCATTTCATATCTCATATGATTCGATTTAGTGGAAAAATAATTTAGACAAAAATGATAAAATCCCCAAAAGGATCAAGTAACTCAAAGTAACTTGATTGAAGTCCAAACCATATCGAGTAGCGTTTGATTTCTTATCCAATCACACATTATTTCATAATGCGTGCTAAGAGAGATTAACTTGTGATATTAGATTACATTTTCATTGGCTTATATCAAAGTCTTCACTTTGATAATCCCATCACGACTAAATCGTGATTTCTTTAACTCTTTAAACTTCTTTAAAGATTTTCTATTTACCTTATTAAGTTAACACATTAGCGTCAACTTAAATCGTTGGTAAAAGAGAATGATCAACCTATTATGGATTAATGATTTATAACCTCGATCTCCTTTTCAACCAAAAGGCACGAGACATCTTGCTTTGAATACAAGATACGCATATACCATTAACAATCTAATGGTTTCAAGAGTACTCGATAACTCTTTGCGTTCATCATTCCAAAATTTTAAGGTTTAATCTTGGGTTACCAATTTGAGTCTTGCATCATCTTCATGATATATTATTCTAGTTTGGTTTAGAATATAATCACCTTGATGATGGGCTAGCCATACATCAAATCATGGTGTATAGGGTCACAAAAGTGAAACCTCTTTTGTATCTTTAACAAATTGTATTCTTATTTAGAGTTTATGTACTTAATAGTCACAATTAAGTACAACTCCAAACCCGAAAACTAGATTTAGTACACAATGACTCTATCTCTTGACTTCATTGTTGCTAGTCGTCATATTCTAATCATCCTATGTATCAAACATAATGATGAAAACCACCACCGGTTTCTAATATTGACGAAGTAATACTAGCAAAATTTATGTTTAATCAAATAAACATTTAACGAAGAAGGTCCCATTAGATGTCCCACAACTAACTTGTTGATTCTTCAATAATTTGGGGTAGTTTCCTTTTCTCGTGTCTAACATTTAAGACAATGGAAACTTTATCGGTAGGGATTGATAGGTTTAGTATCGTCATTCTCAACAACTTTACCTTTAACATAACCTTGTATCAATTCCATTCTAATTTTACTTCTTTAACCTCGTCCTCATCTTAACGGTTTAAGAGAATGCTCCCACTCATTTCAATGAGTCTTTACTTAGAGAAGCAAAGGTGATTCTTATAAAGATTACTCTTCAATTCAATCGTTTTAGTCTTAAAACTTTCATTGAAGTGGTTGCGTTATTTTGGTCAATTACTTAATTCGACAAAACTAATTACCAAAACAATTTATCGTTCCAAGGTACTTAATTAATTTAAGTACATGAAAAACAATCCATTGTAAGTAGATGTGTTAGTCTAGAATCAAAAACCTGTTTGATAATGACTAACTTTAATCTATACTCTTTACAAGAGATCCTTAGCAATGGTTCATATGAGGTTTTAGAAGCAAATTCATATTTGTCTTTAGTTACGATGTTTTAATGGAGATTTGTATCAAAATCGAAATGATATCGTATATGAATTGTGGTAAAGAAATAGAACAATATAAAAACGGAATAGTGGAAAACTTAACATTTATCGTTTTATTAATACTTGAAAAACAAGTATAGCATTTACATAGTGACCTCTACCCAACTATGATAAATGATTCCAAGACCCAAATTCATATCGACTTAGGCACGGTAGGGCCGATTCATCCTTTATCAATATAACTCGGTGGATTAACGTTTAATCGATTCTACTTTTAGAACTCTTGGTCGATAATATTACATTAACAATTATCTTTAGCCCAAAACACATTCGACAAGGGTACGGTAGGGCCGATACATCCCTTATCAAAAACTTTTGTTGAGTTCAATCCAAATTTCGAATAAATGTGTCCATGATCCAAATCCATATCAACTTGGGCACGGTAGGGCCGATTCATCCCTTATCAACATGAATTCGGTGGATTAACATTCATCACCCACTTCCCCTACGTAACAAGGTTTGTACCCCAGTAGGGCCGAGTGCACTCCCTCGCGAAATAGGTTTTCATGGTTTCTACTATTTGGTAAGGCTATGTCTCAATTAATTGTTTTAGCGAGAGGTCATGTCAATTTATTATCTATCACGTTTTAAGTGAACTAAAGCGGTGAACTACGATAATTCGTATTGACACGGTCGATAAACTCGATGAAAGAAGATGCATGTTTTAGTTATGGCGATTTAGCGATGCATGCGACATAAAATAAAATGCAAGCATTAAAAGTAAATAAATCCTAGTATGGCCTTTCCTAAAATAGAAAAACTATTTAACTATTACATATTCGGAAACCAACTCCATTGGTCCCTTGAACTTCGGTTGTGGCACGCATCTCGAGGTAACACCGTCTTTATGTATCGCCATTCTTGAAGAAATCCGTCTTTGGGTACTCCGGAATGAATAAAATTACATAATAAATTACATAATTTCCTATTATACATTTGTAACTAAATAAAATAAATCTATTAAATTACAAAACGGTGATACGAGATCACAATAAAATTACAACCGAATCGATATTCCCATACATTTCGGGAAATACCAATTAAAATCTAAGGCCATACTAAGTAAAATTACATAATTCCAAAATTACATAAATTAAAATTATGACAATCATATAGAAAATGCAGCATTATAATATGTATGAACATGCCCAATTTTATGCTAAATCGCCTTTAAATAGCCAATATCGTATATTACTCGGTTTTTACGGATTTGCGTGATTTCAACATTTTATAATCACAAAAATTACATAAATTCATATTTATGCATAAGTTAATTACCCTAGCCTCTTAGGACTCAAAATTTAGTCTTCACTAATAATTTGACCATAATTAACTCATATTTATAAAATTGTTCATTAATGGACCAAAAATTACCAAAAATAAGCTATAAACTTCAAATAAATCACAAAAATTTCAAATAAATTCAAAATTCAAAATTTAAATTCATGAACATTCTGGAAAAATACCATGACACTCATAATGTTCAAAATCTTAGGTTAAAAATTTCAAAATTTTTCCGGAAAAACAATGTTGCGGTTTATCGATTTTAACTAAAATAATCATAAAATCATGGGAAAAATTATATTCATAAACTTTTCAATTTTAGATCTGAAAAAGATAATAAAATGCAACATTAGACGTTTTTCCTAAGTCATAGATTATGTTTTATTAATTTTACACTAATAATGTCACTATTTATGCTATTTTTCTTCAAAAATCCATAAATCATGCAAAAAGACTTCTTTATAGCCAATTATTTTACACACATCTTGTAAAATTGCATGTGACAACATATTAATTTTCTATGACCAGATTCGAAATTTAACTCATATTAACCTATTTTTCACCTAAATCCGAATTTAATAATGAAAAATCCATTTTTCGAGCATAACAAGTCCAAAAATTATGAAAATTTACAGGTTATCTCAAAATAATATATGTGACAACATATCCAAAAATCACTAGAAAATTCGAAGTATAGCTAATTTTAGACCGAAAATGACATTTTTACTCATAAAATCATATTTAAATGCCATTATTGAATAATATGAACAATAAAAATCCGTAAAATTAACCAAAATATCCTAAAACATTTTAGGACCAGAAATATTAACATGCATGAATTAATTTCGTGATATATCATAATAACACAAATTTTCAAGTTTTATATGTTATTCTTATAACTCGGAAAAACTTTTAACCGATTTGTATGCAAACAACCGTGGCTCTGATACCAATTGAAGGAAAAGTAGATCTATATACTTGACATATTCATATATGTTTTAATTTAATTTTTGTCATAAAATTAAAAGTGGTCTTATGCATGCAAACTAAAATAAAAAGAGATGGAAAAATCTATTTCTCACCATGTGATTTTCGGATTTTTGGGCACTAGTAAGGTCACCTACCTTACTTAGTTCTTGAGCTTTCCTTATGTTAGGATGATCCTCCAAGCACTCAAAGTAGAATGCCTCCAATTAGTTGCACCCAAGACTAATCCCATAATCCTTACACTATTATTAACTAGATAATAATATAAGTAACCTTAAAATAATTCTAATATTTTATGATTACTACATTGTAATCTTGAGAATATATTAGATATTGAGAACAAATTTCCATAAAAACAATTTTATGTATTTAGAGAGAAGTTAGAGTATTTTCTTTTCAAAAACCATGTAAAAAGAAAAACACCACACACCTCAAATGAGAGGGTGGGACGGTTCAAAAGAGAGAGCATGGGGAGTGCAATTTTGATGTTATTTATGCCCAATAGCTTTTGACATAGATTAGAGAAAAATATGGAAAAGACAAAAAGCCAATCAAAAACAATGGCTTGTCTCATGTGTGTCTAATTGTGTCTAGTGCACACAATTCAAGGCACATTTTACACAGTCCAAAATGACCTATTTACGGGTCCATTTTGGTTCTTATATTTGTCGCACAAATACGTGTAATTTTATTTTAAACATCGTCTCATGTTTTAAATAATTCCCAATTAATTTCGTCTAACATCACTCTGCAAATATACGTGTACAACTGCACATATATTTTACGTACCAATATTAATCACATTAATCGATTAGTACAAATTTAATAATTAACCGCTTAATTATTAATTCCTGTCTCAAATAATTCATTATTCAATTATCGCATAATAAAAATAATAATTTCCGTGCCTTGAGTTCAAAAACTCGAATTCTCTCTAAATAATTTGTTCGACTACCTTTTAGTCAATTTTAAGGAATTAATTTACTCGTATTGTCATACAATTAATTAATCTTTTCTATTATGGGAATCGTCCTTTAGGTGTGACCTCAAGGGATCAACTGACCACCACCGTCAAACAACAGTAATGTCAAACTCTAGTCAGCCAATCATTACCGATAAATGTTGGTCAGTTGACTATATATAATAGAATCATCCCAAGCGTATTCTTGTAATGAGATTTAATAATGATATTTAAATCATGTGATCGCAATATTGTTGAGGACACATTTCCCAACAAAATATCCGCTCCATCATCTTCTATTCAGGGGCCAGCAAAAAGGGTAAAGCTTGATAACACTTCAGGGGAGGCTCGTTCCAACCCTGCTCCTCAAGGTGACCGTCGATGTTACCATTGTGCTGGAGCTTATCAACCTGGAAAAAGTTGTTTCGGGAAGGATATAAGATGCTTCAACTTTCAAGGTTTAGGTCACATAGCAAATCGCTTCCCTCAAAGGACGAATCAAGTTTCAAGGGATGGTAACGTGAACGATAAGGCTCGGCAGGCGCCTGCCCAGGGCCGTGTATTTCTTATGAACCATGTGGAGGCTACGGCTCACCCAGATGTTGTAATCACCTATAAAACTAGTGCAAAACAGTGGCGGAAACACTGTCGAATGGGATTAAATACACAAAGATTAAAAAATATAACATTATTAAATTGAGAATATGGAACTTCTCAACAATAAAAATCAAATGGTAAGTTTAAACAATTGCCACTTTTATAGAAAGGGCGAAAATAAAATTGCTCAAAAGTGTTGAAACTAAAACCATAAAAGAAAGTAGAAAAACAGATTAGGATCTGCAAACTACTCGCTAGCTCACACTGATATCCCCAGCCAAACAAATGCCTGCCATGTTATAAACATAACAACCACAATGATTGTGGAGTAACTCGACGTTCTCCTAGGCATATCACACAATATAAATGATACAGCAGCAATACTATATCAAAAATAGATTAAAATATCAAAACATATATAACGAAATTAAGTTACCAATATCACGCTTAGAATAAACGTGCTACATGGTTAAAAGCAAAATTCTTCAAATGACAGAATGGAAATAATATAGTTCAGGCCAGAATGTAACTTTAGCTATACTCCTTGACACCGCATCATCTTATACTGGAACACCCCCATTTATCCAAGAGAATACCCCCAACATCTTATACTGGAACACCCCCAACATCTTATACCGATTAATTAAAACTGTAATAATACAATTTACTACGCAGCGGAAATAAATAAAGAGAATACATAAATAAAAACCGTCTGAACTAAGTAAGCTAGAGAACTAGTTAGACTCGGCCATCCGTCCTCATGCGTCCCATGCTCACAAGTCAGCTAATATCAAGTACCTGTCAGTCAATCTGCTCCCCAAAAATTGGTTCATCAGTTGTTTACAGAATACACTGTGAACCAAACGGTTGAGTAGAGAAAACCAACAACAGATATAATGTTTTTAAAAGCAATATCAGTTTAACTCAAGTAAATATATACTCAATAAATCAGTAAATAATCACAATCATCTCCGTACTCCTAACGACCTCGTCGATCCCGCAGGACCGGCATCAATCCCTTTGTACTCGTAACGACCTCCTTGGTCCGCAGACCGGCATCAATACACCGAACTCCTAATGACCTCCTCGGTCCGCAGACCGACATCTCAATCAAAAACGATAACCGTGGCACAAATACAGTATATAAAGTAACCATAGAAATAAAATACACTCCTTATAAATAATCATACTGTCTCATACTGACATCCAAACGGCCAGTAACTATCAAACGTCGCCACAATAATAAGTGATATCTATATAACATTAATACATGTTGAGTAAGAATTCCCTACCTTTTAGCAAATCCAAGCGCACAAGCCGAATTAATAATGATCTTTCTACAACGCCGAAATCTTGTTAACTAGTAAAGCGGGAAGACACTTAAGATGGTGAAGGTGACTAAGACAGGGGCGCACAACGCGAAAGATCTCGGCTGTCTCGGTCTCGTCATTCTCTTGTCCCCGTCGTTTGAGGTCTCTCTCTCTCTCTCTCTCTCTTTATCTCTCTCTCTCTCTCTCTCTCTCTCTCTCTGCCTCTCATTTCTTTTCTTTGTTTTGGGTGTAACCACAAGACGGGAAAGGAAGGGAGTTTATATATGTATGTAGGCTACCCTTGGTTAAAATAATAATAATAATAATAATAATAATAATAATAATAAAATAAAATAAAATAAAATAAAATAAAAATTAATAAGAATAGTAATAATAGTAGTAGTAATAATAATAATAATAATAATAATAATAATAATAATAATAATAATAATAATAATAATAATAATAATAATAATAATAATAATAATAATAATAATAATAATAATAATAATAATAATAATAATAATAATAATAACTATTATTATTATGACACTTTACCTTTATAAGTATTGTTACCATTATTCCTTCTCACCGTTTTACAACCAACAACTAAATGGTATCCTATAATTATTTAGCCCGACACGATTTCTAAGTAATAATTCTAATAAAAACATTTACTAAAATAATTATTCATTCGAAAAGTTTAGGGTATTACAGTCTTCCCCCTTAGGAGGAACTTCGTCCTCGAAGTTCAAGACACACATATAACAAGTTAATACTAAAAAAATATTATCTGTCTCCAAAATTTACGGTATGACATTCTACCATCCTTAAAAGAACTTCGTCCCTGAAGTTTGCGCACATTACACAACTACTCAAAATTGACATAATACATGCCACCATAATAGTAGCATCACTACTACACTCTTATTTCTTTATTGCTTAAATAATATAACCAACATCTCATATAACAAAACAACATTATTTAAAAGACGTAAAATATATTATAACAAAACAGAAAACATAAACATAAACTAGCATAAATCATAGTAAAACTTTGGTGGTATCACATTCTACCCTTCTAAAAACAAACTTCGTCCCGAAGTTTTAAAATAAATACTTTATTAAACGCTATGAGTTTCCCAAATACCCATACAATATCAATCTCCCAAAACCGTCTAATTAACTAACCTATATGTCAAGCCCTCTCTCAATCTAATTACCTTTCTCCCCTGGGTGCACTTCTAGACTCAAAAGCTCGGTGTCCTAATTTATCGTAGTTATAACATCGCCAAGGGGTGATAATACTAGAACCTTGGCTCCAACCACCACCTAGTCTCACTCCACCCCAATAACCAGAGCCCCTAGTGAAATATTGTTTGGTATGTGTATTGTTTGGTTTCTTACTACCCTCGTCCCCTTCACTAACAGTCTCTCTCTTTCTCTTCTCACCCTTCTCCCCTTTGTCCTCTAACTTATCTTCAATTCTCTCAGCATGTCCAGCTCGCTAATAAACCTCATCCATGCTACTTGGCTCACCAGCTACAAGCCTCTTCTTAATGGTTGTAGTTAACCCCTTCTCAAACCTTAATGCCAGTATCTCCTCACTGAAGTTTAAATCTGACACAATGTCAGCCAACTCCAGGAATCTGTAGTGACAAGTCTGCACAGTCATATCATCAGTCATCTTAAAAGAATAGAATTCAGCTCTCATCTTGCTCCTGATATGCTCGGGAACAAATGTGACTCGCAGGATCCTCTTGAATGCATCCCACTTCACATACGGACTGTTATTATCAGCATGAGCTTCTGTTATGGCCTCCTTACCGCGAGTCCACCACAACCTAGCTTTTCCCTTCAAGTAGAACGCAGCTTGATCCACTTGCATCTCCGCAGGACAATTCATTAGCTCGAATATGTTTTCAAACTCGTTACACCAGTCTCCTAGAAGTGATGGTTCACCCAAGCCATCATACTTCGTTGGATTGTGCCTTGCAATAATAGGACTCATCTTTGCAGGATCATTAGCTGACCCCTTAGACTTCAACACAGCAGTCAAAGCCTCATTCATAGCTATCAATCGATCAATCTCCTCTTGAGACATGGTAGTGGGTACGGATTTCTTTGGAGGCATATGTGGTTCTGATAAACAAAAAGGATAGAAAACATAAGCTAATATCTTATTAATTTGGAAGGGAAAGAATTCTAAGCAAGCTCCTGCATTCAAAGAAAATAGCACTTGGTCGAGTTGGTATCTACCCGGCCAAGGCGTTACTTTTCACGCCTCCCATGGCGTCAAACAACTTTTATTATACATACTAACCACAATTCAAGATTAATTATGATATACTTTATTCATATAAAACTCATGTATCGACTTGGGGCAACACGTTCCTCATATTACTAGACATGCTTTCTACTCACATTTAATAACATAGCAATTCACCCAGTTACACATGCTATTAAACACTAAATCATATGAACTATTTTTACATGCCAACAAAATTAATTAATTACAATGCTCCCATAAATAAATAATAATCAAAGTTCACATTGGTAAGCACATTATCAATTCCTTTCACAACACGATTATTCATCTAACATCCACCCTTATTCGGTCAACACCTTATTCGACCAACACCACCCTTTCATACACTTTACACCCATATATTATATTTATACTTGTAATTTCATACATTTATTCACAGTCCATAGAAATTATGGTTCAAACACAGAACATCCACTCTAACTAACCCACTCTCTTTAAATCTCGCCCAGTGACTTGTTCAAAACTAAAAGGGCCATAACCCGAATTAAAGACGTCTCCCTAACTCAGCTAAGGGGGCTCCTAATAGCTTCTACTCGGGTTCATTTTATTAGACACGTCCTAAGCTCATTAAATTCATTTGTTTCAGGCCTTAGTAACCTGGCTCTGATACCACTTTGTAACACCCCCATTTACCCAAGAGCCTTAACTAGGCCTTCCTAGATAAAATGAGTTGTTACCATCTCGGATTGCCCGAGGTAGTGAATAACAAAGTATAGCAATCCAAAGTAATTTAAATAAAATTACCCAATAAAGGTTTTATTACAATAGTCAACCGATTAATTAAAACTGTAATAATACAATTTACTACGCAGCGGAAATAAATAAAGAGAATACATAAATAAAAACTGTCTGAACTAAGTGAGCTAGACAACTAGTTAAACTCGGCCATCCGTCCTCACGCGTCCCATGCCCCCTTTCTACCAGTAAAACGGTGCCACGTCACAGGTGAATAAAAGGTATTTTTTATCCATAACAATTGCCCCCAAATTTCCGTCTCAAATAGTTTTGAGCGGGAATTTCTGTTTGCGATGCGGAGAACTGACGAAGTTGGGTAGTTATATCTGATGATTATAACTACCCATTTGTGATAACCTACCGCCACTTTCCCACTTCCCCAAGAACTCTCTCCTCACCATAACTCCTCATTACTCCCAACCTCCTTCTTTATTTAATCCCTCGGTAACCTCCCTCCTTTTCCTATTCTTCTCATTACTTCTTCTCTTTCTCTAACCTCTCTTCCTTTAATCAACACATCTCTCCCTTTCCCGGCCATCACTCACGTACATCGTCTTCTTCCTTGTTCTTTTTCTTTTCTCTGCTTCCTTTTCCACTTTACCATGTCACATCAAACTGCTTCTTCAACCTCTGCTTTGGATCCGGTGATGCCGCCTGACCTTTTCCTCTCCGGCGGTGTCCTTTCCTCCAAGCATTCTTGTGATTCCGACTTCACTCCAGAGGATCTTGCTTATATCAAGGAAACATTTTGTTTTTCCGACCACGTGGTGTTTCATATTCCAACCCCCGGCCAAAAACCCGACTCTGTGAGGGAGGGATGGATAAGTTTGTACGAGTATGCTTTCCGTCTGGGTCTGAGGTTTCCCTTTCCTCCTCTGATTCAGGAGTTTCTGAACCTGAATCACTTGGCTATTTGCCAAGTAGCTCCGTATACCTGGCGGACTTTGCTTGCTATCGACACTATGAATTGCCGCTTTGGTTATGAAATCGGGCTCCCGGACCTTGCACATCTATTTTCGGTTAGATCCCTTAGTCGGGGTCAGGTGACCATCCGGTGTCGAGACGGGGAAAAGAATTGCATTATCTTCCCCGTGAAGCCGGATGACAGCAAATGGTTCACCCGTTTCATTTTTGTGAAAGTAGATACTCTTCCTCCTCCCACCGACTACATCGTCAGCGCCTGGCGGTCGACTAACGATACTTGCATGCTCTAATTTCTGTGTATTTTTCTTTGATGCTTATATTTTCTTACTTGGTTTTTTGTGCAGATCTGTGCCACTTGCCC
Organism: Silene latifolia; assembly: GCF_048544455.1. NCBI lineage: Eukaryota > Viridiplantae > Streptophyta > Magnoliopsida > Caryophyllales > Caryophyllaceae > Silene > Silene latifolia. The sequence goes on from NC_133529.1 coordinate 84,034,387, forward strand.
CCGTCTCCTGACGAAGTCGCGTCCCTTTCCAAGGTATTCGGTCCACCTCCTGAGCATAGGACCTTTCCAAATCTGGTTCAGGACACTGCTTCTGCTTTGAAGGAGACAACAGTAGAGGAAAAAGAACATTGTGAATCAATGTCGACCGGTGCGTCGTCTTTTCTTTTTTGACAATGTTTTGTTTCTGGATATTTGATATTTTCTGGTTCTGACTTGGTTTTCCCTACTTCCAGGCTCTGCAAAATCCAAAATTTCACTGGATGACGTTCTGGCTCTAAGAGAAAAGAAACGAGTCGAGGTTGCTCCCAAGCCTGCTGAGAAGAGGAAATCTGCCCCTGCCCCTGGTTCTGGACCTCGTGCTAAGAGAAGATCTGCTATTGCGGGTCAGGCTAAGGAACAAACTCCCATCGAACCCACTCTTCTAGCCGTGAGACCTCCAATTGCTGGGTATGGGCTGTCTGCTTCTGGGGATCCTCCTGTTCCCAGACCTGCCCCTGCTTCCGGCCCTGTTCCTACTACCGGGTCTGCTTCTGCCTCAGTCCCAGCATCTGTAGCCATTTCTGCTTCTGGAACTGTTCCTGCTTCTGGGGCTACTTTTACTTCCAAATCTACTCCTACTGCTGGAGTTGTTGCCTTTATATTTCCAGATGACTTTGGTAAGGCCAAATCTGCGCGTAACTTGAGCCTAATGAACCAGCTGTTGGGGGGACAAGAGCTTTGCATAATTCGGTGGACCGTGCAGCTGAGCATTCTTTCGAGGTGAATATACGCTGACTTCTTCAAGCTTTGAATTTTTTTTTTAACACTCTGCTCTGGCTTGACAGTCCTTCCAGATGGCTCTATTTCTGCGGGAGAAGGTGCCTCTCCTGGAAACAGAGAATGCTGAGCTTCAGAAGCAGACGAAAGCAGCTGAGGAGAGCAAACTCAAAATCCCAGCTGAATTAGACAAGTCCCCAGTCTGCTTTGGAGGAGGTGCTCGAAGCGAAGTTGCGAGTAATCTTTACGATCTTTGAAGGACGGATTTAGTCTTTGAGAAGAATGTCGATGATGCTGAGGAACGTGCTGCCGAGGCCAGAAAGTCTGTAGCTGACGCTGAGAAACGTGCCTCCGATGCTGATAAACGTGCTTCTGATGCGGAGGCTCGTGTTTCTTAGATTTTGGAAGAGAAGGCTTCCGAGGTGCAGGATCTGAAAGAGAAGAATGCTTAGCTCGGGGAAACTTGAGTGAATGCTCATTCTTTTGCTGCTCTGGAGACGTAGATTAAGTGCATAAGGGCGTTCCAAAGTGGAGAGCATTTGACTTGGGACTTAGAAGCTGAAGAGGAGAGGCTTGCTGCTGATTTTCCTGATGGTCTGAACCTGGATCTGCTAGCTGGCATGGTGGGAGCAGGCAATGCTTCTGCTGACGATCCAGGTGCTGAGGAGGAGGTAACCTCTTGATGTGACCATTATTTGCGCACATTTCGCCCCCGACTTGAACCTATTTTGCATATTATTTTAGCGTCTCATAGCCATTTTACCCGTCAAATGCTTCCTATTTTGCTTTCCTATTGCTTTGTGTTTGATTTGTAGGAAAGGAGACAATTAGGCAAAAAATTCCCGTCTCTTGAGCCTATTCGGAAGGATATTGACGATCTTGGTTGAACGGGTATTGAAGAAAGGACAAGAACCAAAAAAACCAACATTGCAAGAATAAAGGATTTGGGAGGAGAAAGATTCTGAAGAAGAATCCGAGCGTCCAAGGAGACAAGACGCCCGTCCAAGAAGCCCTGAATCCGAGCGTCCAAGCCTTGAAGACGCTCGTCCACCCCTGCAACAATCCGAGCGAATTCCCCTCCTGGACGAGCGGATCGTGGTGTCCTCAGCTGAGATGCCCATCTCTCCGAAAGACTAGCGATTCCCGGCTTAGAACTTACAAATGTTAATTACCAGTTTAGCCTTAGTTAACCTAATGAAGCACTACTATAAATACCCCATTTTGATGATAATCAAAGGGGGCTTCCACATTAGAAAACTCTCTTAGATTAGATTAGGAGTAGATTTTAATCTTTCCACAAATTGCACATTAATCTTTCCTTAATTATTGTTCAAAGTTTGTTACTTTTGGGTAATTGAAGATTATTGGGTTATTATTGGAGGATTGACAACCCTTCATCAATCAATCAAGTTCTCTTCTTTTATTCTTTGCTTTATTATTTGGAATCATCTCAAGTTTGGTATAATTCTTTTACCCTTTTACTCTTTATTGTCTATTTCCTCATTCTCTTATCATGTTTACACTTGTTGTGATGATTGACACCATTAATGACATGTTTACCATGATAATAAGTGAGTAGTCTCTTAACTAGGACTAGTGGGTAATTGGGGGAAACCAACATGGGGAATGATTCATGCTTAATCTAATATGTTTTCATGATTAAATTGCTTGCTTGTTGTGATCTCAACTTCATGCACATGTTATGTTTGCTGAAATGCTAAGCCTATGAATCCTTGCATTTACAACCATCTCTTATCTATTCAACTTGACTTGTAAGATATAAAACAACTCGAGTCTTGTTAGACCATGCATAGAAGTGATTAGGAGGAAAGTAAGTCGACTTGTAGGTGTTGTACAATCTAATCGATTCGTCTCCGGGACCCAACTCTTCCTAAGAACCGTAAGACATAAACCAACTCGGTTCCTTTACAACATTAATTGCTCGCAACTTTGTAAACATGTTTGTATGATGAACACCATGAATCCCCTATGACCCCATGACATCCTAGTACTTTTAGTCATTTGTTTACATTTCTTAGTTCATTGTTTGCTTTACTTTATTGCTTGCATTAGTCTAGGACACAACTACAAACCCAAACAAATTGTGACACTAGCATAAATTGAGATAGATAGACTTAGAACCCAAAGCACACCGTTCCATGGATCGACCTCGACTTACCGCTAACTAGTTTTTTGTTGAGTATTATAATTGTATTTGATTGGATGTGTGACGACCAACTCTTGTCCATCAAAATGGCGTCGTTGCCGGGGACGGTGTTGTTTATTTGAATTGTTCTTTTGTCTAGTTTTAGTTGTGCTTCTTCTTGAGGAATTTTGGTTCCTTGGGAATTTATTTCTTGTACTTGTTCTTTTTCACATGCTCAACATGTCTACATTCACTTTTTGGCAATAAGAAAATGAATCATTTGATAAATATGTTGCAAGATTTGAAGATTATATGACTCATGCTTGGCATCATGGTTTTACTCTTTCAAATTATGAAGCATGTTGTGTTGTTTATAATGGCATGAACCTTGAAACCCGCAACTTGGCATTTCACTTGAGTGGTGGTAGGATATGTGAGATGAGTTGTGAGGAATTTTGGGAATTTGTTGAGTTCATGACCATTCATTGTCTCAAGCAAACTATACATGACATATTTGAAAGTGCCAAGGAAGGTATAGAAGCGATAAAAACCACATTTCAAAAATTCATTGATGAAAACTATGATGAAAATGAGAATTGTGAGGATGATAAACCTTCCTATAACCTTGAGTCAACCTACTATGCCCACAAAATTACTCCACCTTGGGAAGATGGAGTGCTAGATGAGGAGAGTGATGATGAGGAGGAGTACATTCTTGATTGTGAAACTAATGCTTGGATGCCGTCATCCTACTCTTCTTGTGTTTCAATGAAATCAACCTCCATGGAATTTGATGTTAATGGGCAAAGTGAGAATGATATGGATGTGAGCTTGAGTGAAAACTCACCCTTTGAGGATGACATATTTGAGGGAGACAATTGTGTTGAACTTGGTGAGCCTTGTTACGACAACCCCTTTGATTATGGACCTTGTTGGGATGAGGAATATGATGAGGACATTTAGGAACCCCAAATAGACACACTTAAAATCACCTTGAATGATAATGAGAGTACTTGCATTGAATGTGGTGATTTTGACTATTTGGAGGATGAGTTGAGTGAATTGCCAACCAACTATCCATTTCATGTTCCTTCCATCCATCATATCTCTTATGATTTTTGTCATAATGTTCTTCACATGCTTGTTCGGTCTATTACTTGGGCATTTTTCAATTTCATAATCTTGTGTTGTTATCCATGCCTATTTATATCTCACTCCCAAGAATTTGACCGACTTCTACGTGCTTTGAGTGCTAGTGATAATTTTCTATGAAATTGTTTATTTACAATCCTTGGGTTGATGGAGTTCCTCAATAACCATTAATTTGTATATATATGCATTTAGTGTAATTTTGCATTCATTCATTTAATAAATTGCACGAGAGATGAAAGGGAGGGATCTCATATTTTAATTGAGCTTTTTGAAGGAAATTAATGAAAATGAGAAAATGGAAAATGTAAAGAAATGAAGAAAATGGAGATTTTGGGCTTGTGAACATCTTTTCTATCATTAAAAAGGTGTTGGGTCGAAAATTTTTTGAAATCTGCGCATCTCGAGTCCAATCCGCGCGGATTGAAAGAAAAGAAAAAAAGGAAAAGCTCTTTGCCTGAGAATCCGAGCGGATTTTGAAGAAACCGAGCGTCCCCGAAAGGAATCCGCTCGAGCTAAGCTTGATCCGCGCGTCCTGGTACGGGTTGGCAAATTCAGGATGCACTGTGTGAGAATCCGAGCGTCCCATGATTGAATCCGAGCGTCCGTGCATCAACTCGAGCGGACCAGACTTGATCTGAGCGGATTAATGCTAAAATCTCACCTTTTCTCATTTGGCTCATGACATGGCTATGTATGCATCCTATCTACCATCTTCATCTCCTACAATGATTGTAAGAACCCTTTCTTTCCTTATCTCTCAAGTAAAGTTGCATTTATGTAGTTGCCTCATGATTAAACCCCTTTCTTCCTACATTAGAAATAGTGTTTAAAATCGGTTTGGGGAGGTTAAACCATGAAGCAACATACATATATCATATAGTTTAGGCTTGCACTTATATTATATTTCACATTGCATTTACATTAGTTAGCTCATATAGTATAGTAGCTTTGTAATATATTTCATATGATTAGATTAGTTTGCATTGTAATATATCTCACATGATTAATATAGTTAGTTGCATATAGACTAGTATTCATGCATAGTTACTAATGACCAATCCTATTCTTTTCTACACTAGAAATAGTGTTTAAATCGGTTTGGGGAGGTTTGATCATAGGTGACCATAGTTTACTAGAAATCATGCATCATATAGTATAGTTTAGATTGCATTCATTTGTTATGTATGTCATTTAGAATTGCATTTAGTTAAAGCATGCATTCATTCATATCATATCATTGCATTTGTACTTTATTTCAAAAAAAATCAAAAATCCATAAAAATGTATTTCCTTTTTATTCCTACTCCTACATGTACATTGAGGACAATGTCTAAAATAAAGTGGGGGATGGGAATTTATATTCCAAAAATGCATAAAAATTGAAAAATTTCGAAAAATCACAAAAATATGTCTTTTAATTTCATTAAAACAAAATACAAAAAAATTGAAAAATTAAAAAATCCAAAAACATGTTCATTTCCTTTATAGTGTAATCTTGTATATATTGTTTGTATATATTATGTTTGTTCATCCTTTTTCACATTGATTGATTACGCCACATCCGAGACATGAGGATATTGAAGACCGCATGGTATGATCTTTCCAATCTCCTTTTTCCTCTTTATGTTAATGACTATGTGGCTTTATTTTCATTGATGCGGTATAAACAATGTGAATTTAGGACTTGCATTTAGATTATTTGGCATACTAGTTGGTAGAAGCATATGCATTAGGTTGTATAAATGTTAGTTGCATCATGGCATGTAGTTTGCATGTTAGAAAAATTTTGTGAAACCGTCTATTTGGGAAGCTTGACAAGTGTATATAGGCCCTAGTAGATGCTTTTTTTCTTAAGACTTTGCTTATTAGAATACTTGTAAAACACCCTAGGATGTGTCATGCTAGTATCCTTTGACCCATGGATTAAGGCCTAGTCAAGAGTACCTTGTGGTGTGATAACTCCTTGGCTACCGTTTATTCCAAGGTGACCCTTGAAACCATGCAACCATCATTCATCCATGTTCTACCACACATTTGGTCATCAAAGGGAATGGGCACAAAAAGAAATTGATTTGAGTTCAAGAAAAGAAAAGAAAAGAAAAAGTTTGCAAATTTGCATCAAAAGAAAAGAGGAGCAAAAATAGACTCCTAAAGCTTCAAATATAAGGCACCCTCACTACATATGGGGTGACTTTGAAAATGTTCAAAAGAAAATGCAAAAAGTTGAAAGTTGTCAAGTATTGAAATGCCAAAAATCAAAACAAATGGCAAAAGAAAGTGTTCTCAAATGTTATATGCCACAAAAAATTGGGGGTAAAAAACAAACAACAAAGTCAAACTCCCAAGTGAAACTCAAATACTATCGATCCCTTTATCCATCATATCCACTTTTGTGCATGGTAGAGAGGGGACGACCCTTCTTCTTGTCTAGGCAAGAAGTGGAATTCCGCGATCCTCCAGTGTTTCTAACACCATAGGGAGTCTACTCTTGACAAAAGCATTTAACGATTGAGGACAAAGGTACCCTAGCTTGACACAACTTGGAGGTGATTCTTTTGGTATCCTTCTAGGCTTAGTAGTTTGAAGAAATTGCATCTATAAAGGAGTGTGTACCCTTGAATTGCTTCCCTTGTAGATAATTTCCGCCACTTAGATCAGGAAAGTGGCTATTCTTTTGTAGATGCATCCATTACTTAATTTCATGTGCTTTAATGTTTGGATGTGTTGCCATTTTGGCAAGACCCACCTTGCCTTGCAAGAAGGCATCCTACCTCATGGTTGTCTTGTTGTGAGTTGAAGGGGCGGTGTGAGACCCGCTAATTGTCTCACATCGGTTATATTAGTAGGATAGCTTAAATAAAGGTCTAGTTTTTGTCACCTCTTTACTCGGGACGAGTAAAGGTTCGGTTTGGGGATATTTGATGTGACCATTATTTGCGCACATTTAGCCCCCGACTTGAACCTATTTTGCATATTATTTTAGCGTCTCATAGCCATTTTACCCGTCAAATGCTTCCTATTTTGCTTTCCTATTGCTTTGTGTTTGATTTGTAGGAAAGGAGACAATTAGGCGGAAAATTCCCGTGTCTTGAGCCTATTCGGAAGGATATTGACGATCTTGGTTGAACGGGTGTTGAAGGAAGGACAAGAACCAAAAAAACCAACATTGCAAGAATCAAGGATTTGGGAGGAGAAAGATTCTGAAGAAGAATCCGAGCGTCCAAGGAGACAAGACGCCCGTCCAAGAAGCCCTGAATCCGAGCGTCCAAGCCTTGAAGACGCTCGTCCACCCCTACAACAATCCGAGCAGATTCCCCTCCTGGAGGAGCGGATCGTCGCGTCCTCAGCTGAGATGCCCATCTCTCCGAAAGACTAGTGATTCCCGGCTTAGAACTTACAAATGGTAATTACTAGTTTAGCCTTAGTTAACCTAATGAAGCACTACTATAAATACCCTATTTTGATGATAATCAAAGGGAGCTTCCACATTAGAAAACTCTCTTAGATTAGATTAGGAGTAGATTAGAATAGATTACTCTTTAATCTTTCCACAAATTGCACATTTTTCTTTCCTTAATTATTGTTCAAAGTTTGTTACTTTTGGGTAATTGAAGATTATTGGGTTATTATTGGAGGATTGACAACCCTTCATCAATCAATCAAGTTCTCTTCTTTTATTCTTTGCTTTATTATTTGGAATCATCTCAAGTTTGGTATAATTCCTTTAACCTTTTACTCTTTATTGTCTATTTCCTCATTCTCTTATCATGTTTACACTTGTTGTGATGATTGACACCATTAATGACATGTTTACCATGATAATAAGTGAGTAGTCTCTTAACTAGGACTAGTGGGTAATTGGGGGAAACCAACATGGGGAATGATTCATGCTTAATCTAATATGTTTTCATGATTAAATTGCTTGCTTGTTGTGATCTCAACTTCATGCACATGTTATGTTTGATGAAATGCTAAGCCTATGAATCCTTGCATTTACAACCATCTCTTATCTATTCAACTTGACTTGTAAGATATAAACCAACTCGAGTCTTGTTAGACCATGCATAGAAGTGATTAGGAGGAATGTAAGTCGACTTGTAGGTGTTGTACAATCTAATCGATTCGGCTCCGGGACCCAACTCTTCCTAAGAACCGTAAGACATAAACCAACTCGGTTCCTTTACAACATTAATTGCTTGCAACTTTGTAAACATGTTTGTATGATCAACATCATGAATCCCCTATGACCCCATGACATCCTAGTACTTTTAGTCATTTGTTTACATTTGTTAGTTCATTGTTTGCTTTACTTTATTGCTTTAATTAGTCTAGGACACAACTACAAACCCAAACAAATTGTGACACTAGCATAAATTGAGATAGATAGACTTAGAACCCAAAGCACACCGTCCCATGGATCGACCTCGACTTACCGCTAACTAGTTGTTTGTTGAGTATTATAAATGTGTTTGATTGGATGTGTGACGACCAACTCTTGTCCATCACCTCTCCTGCTCCTAACACTCAGGCGACTGCTTCAGAGGCTGTGGATCATATTAATATAGATTAGCTTTTTCTGTGTCTGAAAGACTTTTATCATGCTTAGTTAATTTTTGGCCCTCCGGGGCATAACATTTTAGTTTCGTTTCGAACAGTTTGATGTACTTTGGTCTGGTTCTGGTGCCAGATATATTTTGCTTTTGAACTCAAATATTTTCCGTTGGGTATATCTTTGTGTCGTACCGTTTCTGGTGCTTTGGTTTGTGCATGCACGTCATTTGTTTGGCCATCGCTGTCTAATTGCTGGCTAAGGGGTCTAGTACTCCCACTCGTTCAGAGAAGCCAGGCTTGCGTGGGTTCTAATGCATCGCGGGAGGCTGGTTGTCCCGGTTGTACGTGCTTAGCCACGGACACACGCCTTCTGTAGTGAATACAAACCCTGCCAGATTAGTTTGCATTTTTATTCACTTGGCCATTTATTTGAAAAGGTTTATAAAAAGGAATTTCTTTATTTGAAACATTTAAAGTGATTTTATAACTTGAGATTTTTATAACCTTAATTAAAATACATGTAGAGTTATTTCAAAACCAGAAAATGTTTTTTTTTTTTACAGCCGTAAAAAATGTTTCCTTATACAAAGCACACCTGCATCTCTAAGACAAGTGCAAACACTACATTAGTATTACAAAAACTTAAACTAGGGGCGGAGGTTATTAAGAGACGGGGTTTCTTCGAAGAGTTGTTGGAATAGTACGCTGAGGATGCCATGTCTTTTCTTTTCTTCGCTATTTGAGCTTTAGGAGAGTACCTGCAACAAGACACACTTACGCCACGAGGACGTAGAAATTTATGGGAGAGAGATCTACTTTTGGAGAAAGTAGATAAATTGTGTCTTGGAGATTCATCTCCGTGGCTATGATTCTTCTTGAAAATAACCATTCTCCGATTCTCAAGCACATGATGATTAGAGGGGTACCTGCAAAGCATAGGTTTAAAATGGGCGCATGGTAGTTTCTCAAACGAGTAAATCTTACACTTCTTAGGACGAGCTGAAAAAGTAAAAGGCTGATGATCAATATAATCCTTCTGAGCTGGATAGCAAATATAAGTAGCCTTATCAGTCACCAGAGAGACAGGGACACTTGGATCATTATCAACACCCCTAAGGTTATCATCGGGGATATGAGTACTCGGAGGAGAAAAATTGTCACAGGTTGAAGATGCACTTGAAGTCACGGCGGCCTCAGAGAACACGTTCAAGCTTTCACTAGGAAAGTCAGACTTCACATTGATAATATGAGGAGTCGTGTCTTTCATTGCCCCCATCGTCTTAGATTTCACCAGAAAATCTTTAGATCTAAATATGCTAGAAAAATTTTCAGGACTAGGAAATGTTAAATTTGGAATGTTCAAAAGATATTCAAATTCGGAATTGGTGCAAAGTGTTTAGAACCATAAAATGTTAAACTCAGAAATAATTTTCAGAACCAGAAAAATATTAAGAGACAGAGAAATTTTTAAAGCAATATCGAGAACCTGGCTGAGCTGTATCTGGTAGGCTGAGTACCCAGTTGCTGACCATGCTGGTGACTTAAATGAAATACTTTTTCAAGTGAGTGATATTCCAGGATCTGGGAACCATTTGCCCTTCCATAGTCATGAGTCGGTAAGCGCCATTTCCAACTGTGCTTTCTACTTGGTATGGCCCCTCCCAGTTGTAGGCGAATTTTCCTGCTTGCCGGTTCTTGGTGTTCTGGAAGACTTTCCTCAAGACCAGATCTCCTACTTTCAGGGTTCTTACTTTCACATTTTTGTTATAGCTTCTAGCCACAGTCTGTCGGTAGGAAGCCATCCTTATCTGGGCGCTGGTTCTGAGTTCATCTATCGTGTCTACACTGCTTGCCATTTCCACCTGATTCCGATCTTCTGTTATGCATCCATATATGTGGGTTGGCACCCTAACTTCGGATGGAATGAATGCTTCTGCTCCGTACACCAGGCTGAAGGGGGTTTGTCCCGTTGTGACCTTGGGTGTGGTTCTGTCAGCCCAGAGAACCAGGGGTAGCTCTTCTGCCCATTTGCCCCCAATCTCCTCCAGCTTCTTTTTCATGTTTTCAATGATAATCTTATTGCAAGATTCGGCTTGTCCGTTGGACTGGGGGTTTCGGGTCGTAGATTTTAACGAGACGAGATATTCCACCTAGCACAAAAAGCTTCTGTCTTATTTCCAATGAATTGGGACCCATTATCACATATAATCTCAGATGGAATGCCAAACCTGCATATGATATTGCGTTTAATGAAAGATATCACCTGGGTTTCTGTAATCTGGGAGGATGATTCTCCTTCTATCCACTTGGAGAAGTAGTCCGTCATGGCGAGCATATAGATTTTTTTTCGTGGTGCCTTGGGAAGTGGTCCTACGATGTCCATTCCCCACTTCATGAAGGGCCACGGTGAGATAACCTGGTGCAGAGGCTCTGCTGGCTGGTGGCTGACGTGGGCGTGCCTCTGACCACCGTCGTATATTTTTGCGAACTCCATGGCTTCTTTGCGCATTGTGGGCCAGAAGTATCCTTGCCTCAGTGCCTTGTTGGACAGGCTTCTGCCCTCTGCATAGTTTCCACATTCTCCACTGTGGAGAGCATGCAAAATAGCTTGAGACTCTTCCCGATCCAGGCATCTGAGGTAGGGTCCAGCGAGGATTTCCAAGTAACACCATCAATTAGTATGAATCGGATGCTTTTATTTCAAGCTCCTTACCTCCTTTTATATCGCCAAGAAGATATCATCTGCAGCCCTTGATCCGGTATGGTTTTCTCCAGTCTGGAGTACTTTCTTCACTGCTGGTGCTGCACAACACTTCTGTTTCCTGCTGAGGTTTCATTATTGTCGGCTCTAGTACGTGGACAATTGGTATTGTTGAGATGGTTCCTTCTTTGAAGGTTGCCCCCAGGGTGGCTAGTGTGTCTGCTTCTGCATTCTGGTCCCTGGGGATTTGTTTGATGTTAAACGTGGCAAATCTGATTTTCAACTCCTTTGCTACGTCTAGGTAAGCCATCATCCTGGGATCCCTGGCCTCATAGCAATCATTAACATGGTTAACTATAAGCTTAGAATCACTGCAAACCTGGAGATGTCTGATTTTCAGTTCCAGAGCCAGCTTCAGACCCGGGATCAATGCCTCGTACTCTGCTTCATTGTTTGTGGCCTTGAATTCACATCGTATAGCCTGGACTATGAGATCTCCCTGGGTGATTTGAGGACCAATCCTACTCCTGCTCCTTTTGCGTTGGAGGCTCCGTCCACATGTAGCTCCCACACTGGTTCCCCTTTATCTTCCTCCAGACCCAGAATGTCCTGTTCTGCCTAGGTCTGGAGAGCTGGGCAGAAGTCAGACACAAAGTCTGCCAGAGCCTGAGACTTTATGGCCGTACGGGGTTCAAACTTCAAATCGTAACCGCTTAAGTGCACGGCCCATTTAGACATCCTCCCTGACAATTCTGATTTTCTCATGATAATCTTAGGAGGATAATTAGTTATCACAGAAATTGTATGAGACTCGAAGTGGGGATGCAATTTATAAGATGCAGTAACTAGTGCAAAGACAAGTTTTTCTAGTGACGTGTACCTGGTCTCTGCTAGAAGTAGAGACTTACTGACGTAATATACTGGGTGGTGTGATCCTTCCTGCTCTCGCACTAGTACTGCACTGACTGGTGCTTCTGTGACTGACAGGTACAGGAATAGTGGCTCTCCTAGTTCTGGCTTCGACAGGAGTGGCGGGGTGCTGAGATAACGTTTCAGCTCCTGAAATGCTTTCTCATGATCCTCCGTCCACTCGAATCTTTGGCTCTTTCGGAGTAGGTCATAGAACAGTCTGCATCTGTCTGAGGATCTGGATATAAATCTGTTTAGAGCTGCTCCGGTCAGGCGCTGGACGTCTTTTGGTTTCTGCGGTGACTCCAGCTGCAGGATTGCTTTGATTTGTTCGGTGTTGGCCTCTATCCCCCTCTGGGTCACCATGTACCCCAGAAATTTTCCACTGGATACTACAAAGGTACACTTTGTCGGATTCAGCTTCATTCGGTATTTTCTGAGGGTGTTGAAAGTTTCTGCCAGGTGCTGGTGATGTTGTGAAGCCTGCTTCGATTTGACGACCATATCGTCTATGTATACTTCCATAGTTTGGCCTATTTGTTCTTTAAACATCATGTTTACCAGCCTCTGATAGGTAGATCCTTCATTTTTCAGTCCAAAAGGCATGACATTATAACAGTAGATACCTCGCTCGGATCTGAATGCTGTCTTTTCCTTGTCACTGGGGTGCATCTTTATCTGGTTATATCCGCTCCAGGCATCTGGGAATGTCAGCATCTCGTGGCCTGCAGTAGCATCCACCATGGCATCTATGTGTGCTAGTGCAAATGGATCCTTTGGGCAAGCTTTATTTAAATCCGTGAAATCGACGCAGACCCTCCACTTGCCATTCTTCTTCGGAACCACCACCACATTAGACAGCCATTCTAGATATTTTACTTCTCGAATCTTTCCTGCAGCGAGCAGGTTATCTACTTCCTGGTTTATGACCTGGTTCCTCTCAGAAGCCAACTTTCTTCTTTTCTGCTGCATAGGTTTATAGTTTGGATCCACACCTAACTTGTGAGTTATCACACTTGGGTCTATCCGTATCATATCATCATGTGACCAAGCAAAGCAATCTACGTTAGTTCTTAATAATCGAATGAGTTCTTCGCGAATGTTACCTGTACATTCAGATCCAATGAGCATAGTTCGTTCTGGATGCAGCGCGTCAAGGATGACTTCGTCCAGTTCTGCCTGCTGAGGCTCAATGTACTCGTCCTGGATGCACTGGCTCTGTAATTGCTATGCATGCGAGCTGGTTGTTGACTTTAGAGCCACTTTATAGCAATCCTTAGCTTCTTCCTGGTCCCCACGTATCTCTTGCACCCCCCAAGGTGTCGGAAACTTCAGACACTGGTGGTACGTTGAGGGAATTGCTTTTATCTCGTGGATACAGGGCCTACCAAGGATCACATTGTAAGTAGAGGGTCCGTCAATAACCAGCTACCTTACCTGCGTGTTTACACCTCCGGCATAGGTTGGGATGACGATTTCTCCTAGGGAGTGCTTTGTTTCGCCACTAAAACCAACCAAGGGGACCGCCTTCTTTGCTAGATCTTTCTCGGTGAATCCCATGCCTTTGAGTGTCTCTAACATGATCAGGTTGACGGAGCTTCCGGTGTCCACCAGGCTCACTTCGCAATTTCCTATAGGAAGCGTGATGACTAGGACATCGTGGTGCTGTTCTGGAGCAGACCCTGCATCTGTTTCGTCAAAGGTGACTGATGGTAGATTCTGGCGGTTGATCCTGTAGGAATTTTCTGGTCTGTCTCCTTTAGTTCTGGTTGCGTGCCTCTTTGCTGCTGAATATGTCAGCCCACACAGCTCTGATCCACCTGTAATAACATTCACAGTTCTAGTGCATTGAGGAGGAGGAGATGGCAGAACCTGATCTGCTGAGTTCACTCTGGTTGTGTTCCTGGGTAGGAGGTGATCCAGGTTTCCTTGATCATAGTGGAACTTGACTTCCTTTCTGAGGGAATGGCATTCATCGGTGTCATGGGTGTTGCTGCCGTGGAACTCACACTTCTTGCCTGTGTCCTTTCTGCTGCTGGGGTATCCTTCTGCTAGAGGTTTTGGCCATCTGACTTTGCGTCCGAGCTCATTCAAGGCTTTAAATAGTCCTGCGATATTGGTAATAAAACCATACTCACTTACTTTCGGAGGTAGATCTGCTTCGCTTTTTCCTTCATAGTTTCCAGAAACTCTGTTCACACTTCTGCTGTAGGGCTTGGACCTTTCGTTCCTTTTCTCTACCGGTGCTTTCCTGGATACTGGGTCTGCGTCATAGATGCCTCTGATTGGTGCAGAGTCTTCCTCCAATCTCATGACAGCAATTGCCTTTGTCTGCACTTCCTCAAAGGTGGTGCAAGGGTGCTTCGTCAGATCCTTGTAAAGATCTGAATCCTAGTGCAGTCCTCGGCGGAAGGCTTGTATAGAGGTTGCTATATCACATCATGGATAGCCACCTTCTCCTTGTTGAACCTGTTCAAGTAATCACGGGTGGACTCCTCGAACCCTTGCACTATCCGGTAGAGGTCACTAGTCTGCTTCTCCGGCTTTCTGCTGCTGGCGAACTGCTGGTTGAAGGCGTTGACTAGGTCGGCGAAGCTAGATATGCTCTTATTTGGCAGGCCGACGAACCACTGTAGGGCTGCTCCTGACAAGGTAGATCCGAATCATTTGCACATGCAAGCTTCCTTCAGAGATCCAGTTGCGGTTATCACCATCATTTTTTGCTTGTAGTGGTTGATATGGTCGAGTGGATCCGTGGTTCCATCATAGAGCGTCATGGTTGGAGGCACACATCCTTTAGGGACACTGATTAGGGCTATGTCATCCACGAATGGTGAGTCCGCGTAGCTGTCTCTGACTGCTTTCTCCAACGGACGGGCTACGCCTGGTATCCTATACATCAGCTCCCTCAGCTCCTGGTATTGCTGCTCCAGCGAATTACCTGCTCCTGCAATAGGGTTAGAAACAGGCGTAAAAGAACCTGCAGGTGTGCCTCCTAGCCAGGGCACTCTAGAAAATTGGCCTGGTGCTGGATGACTGGTCACTGGTGTTGCACTGGTTATGGATCCAGGCTGCCATCCTGGTGTCTGCTTTAGTCCTCCGATCCAGGCTCCACTGGTGAACTGGTTGCAGGATGGAACTGCTGTATTGATGACAGGTCCAGATTGCCATCCTGATGTCTGGTGTGCTGGGGTACCTGAAAAGGGTGGAAGGTCAGATCCTGACGGAGTGTTTAACAAAGCATTACTTATTGTCTTCTGCAGACTGGATGGATTATCAAATGATAGGCATCCCAACCCTCTGGGCTCAATTGGTTCGCTGGGTTCTACTCCCGCAAGGTCCAGTCTGGTGACTAGTTCTGACGGAATTGATCGACTCGACCCTCCACTGCTGGTTCTGGTAGGAGCCTCTGGTAGTGCTGTTGGCTTGGTTTGAACCGCGGTCACGATCTGTGCAATCAGGTTCTGGTTGTCCTTCCTCAGATCTTCAACGGCCTGACGCAGAACATCCATCCCCTGGATCATCACCTGCACCGGGTCAAGCACTGGGGATCCTCTGCTTCTGAGAACTTCTACACCTGATCCCTCCTGAGTCGGGGCTCTGGATGCAGCTTCACCTCTGTTGGGGCTGCTTTCCCTGCTGGATCTGGACTGACTGGGTGCGCCTGCTGCTTTGGGTATCTGCGGTGGCTTCAGAGGCAGAGGCATGGTTCTGGACGATATGCTGACGGGGGTCATCTGACTGGACGCTGGAGATGCACTGACTGGTCCTGCAGATGCAGGAATAGGTCTTGCTCCAGAAGACAGGGATGACATGCTCTGGCTGCTGGAAGCATTTTGGCTGGTTCCAGACATGACGACGGCTGGTTCTGTTTTGCGAGATTTAGCTATAGAAAATGATCAATATGCCCCACGGTGGGCGCCAAACTGTTTTGGTAAAAAATTACCGGTTATGAATTAATTATGTGAGTGATAGTGATTAATCTACGGCCGAGTAATATTCAATTTGTGACGATGAAAACGAACGAAATAAAAACGAATAAGAGAATGACACGGAGGATTTTTGATGACGCGGAAAACCCGGTGTGGGAACAACCGCGGGGGGAGGCGGAATCCCACCAACTTTGCACTATAATCGAGATCAAATACTCAAGTAATGAAATACAATTATTTTGCTAGAGAATTATTGCCAAGTATAGACGGGATTTTGAGGAGTGTTGTGTTGCCTCAGATAATTTCGAATGCCCCCTTCACAATGGACTTCCTTGCTTTTATAGCTATTTGTTGCTAGGGTTTCAATCCTCAACTCCTTGCTACCTCTGCTGCTGAATATCTGCGCCTGCTCCTGGAAAATAGGGTGGTTGCCATGAAAATAGGTATTAGTTGTTGAAAGGGTCAAAAGCCCAATCTTTCCCTTTCTTGCAGGTGGGATTTATTCTTGGCCCATTTGTGCTTGTTTGCTTTTTTGATCCCCTGGTCCACATCGTGCCACCTCATCAATCCCTTTCTCTTCTTATCCGCCAATTACCATGCGCCACGTCGCCAACTTTTTGCCATCCTTTCTACCAGTAAAACGGAGCCACGTCACAGGTGAATAAAAGGTATTTTTTATCCATAACAATGATGATTATGAAGATTGAGTGAAGATTTGGCAAAGAGAAAAAGTGAATGCAAGTGGGGTGGTGTGATCAATGTTACACGGTTAGGGGTAAATATAGGGTAGGAATCTAGGTTGAGTTTAGGACTAGGTAAACAAGTGGTAGTGGATTAAATTTGGTAAGTAAATAATATAGGAGTTGGAATAGGATACTTAGACGAAATTTTGTATAGAAATATAGGAAAGATTTTGATAAAATTTGGAAAAAAAAAGAAATATGGTGTATCTCAATTTTGGTAAAAGATAAAGTTTGTATGCCAACCAAATTCTAAAATACAAATAGAATATATACGATAAATAAATTTCTATACACGTAAATATTACTGCAACGCAATATACGGACACAGTCATACAATGTTATCTTTACTAATCAATCATTGAGAGATTAAACATATATAGAAGCTTAGGTACCACTGATTAAACCAATTTCCAACCGTAAGGTCTAAAATCGTTCTCTAGCTAATGATTTTGTCAAAATTGTTAGAATCATTAATCTCATTAACTTACACATTCATATATGAATTAATTTATTTAGTCATAAAATAAATGCTAGATCTTATGCATGCAAACTAAAACGAGATAAGAGAAGAAATCGTCTATCTTACTTTGGGATTTCGGATATTAGGGCACCAACAAGATCTCCTTCTTGTTAGTTCTTGAGCTTCCTTATAATGGATGAACAAAAGGTCCAAAATAGAACCTCTCCCAAAAGTATATACCCAAGGAAATCCCTTAATAACTAATATTATTATGATCTAGTAATAATATAAGTCTTACTATAAAAATTGACACAAAAACAATTTGTATTTTCTCTTGAATATTTCGGTCAAGAGAGGAGCTTTTGTGAGGTTTTTATTTCTCTAAAAATGTTTCATAAGATGTAGAGAGAATGATAATTTCTTACACTAGAAATTATATTTGAAGTTATGAATGAAAATGATGGAGGAAAAACTCTTGTTATTTCCTCTTGGAAAACCGGTGGTGAGGGAGAGGGTGCCCAATGCATGAGCTAGTTTTTCTACCCAAGAAATCATAGGTATGCAAGGCTAAGACTATGGGTAATCATTGTGTTTTCCACTTAAAAATAATTAACACAATTTCAACCATAATCCCCTCCAATTTTCGGCACTTATATAAAATGGGAGGTCCATTTTATTTTGCCATTTGTCAATTGTAACATATGTGACATGTTACTTGACATATGAAATTGTAATGTATTTTTAACATATTAAAAATCAACATACTCATAAAATATGTCATATACAAAATCGACTAGTAATTCGTAATTACTTGCACCAAAACGGTTTATCAAATTATAAATTACAACGTCTTGTATTTATAATAAATTATTCATTCAATTTCAATTTCAATTGTTTCGTAAACAATAATTTTATCTAAGTAATAAAACAATTCGATTACTTAGACCGTATCTAATTTAATCGAATTACAATGAGATACGTTAACTTTACTCACAAAATCATACGTCAATTTTAAGCAATTTAATTAACTCGTATCGGCATACGATTAATTAAATAATCAATTAAGAGTATTTACCTATAGGTATGACCTAAGGGGATCAACTGATCACCACCGTTGCACGACAGTAATGTCAAACTCTAGTCAGCCAATCATTACCGATATGTGTGGACCAGTTGACTGTAAAATATTACATCCCACATGTATTCTTAAAATGAGATATAAACATGTGATCATCATGATCAACAGTTGTGATCGCATTATTGTCGGAGGACAAATATTCCAACAAAAATGTCCGCCCATTGTTTCTCTGTACTACAAAATTCAAGTTTTATATTCCCTTTTTCAACATGGTCTCTTATAAAGTGGTGTCTAATTTCAATGTGTTTGGTACGCGAGTGCTGTGCGGGGTTTTTGGAAATAATAATAGCACTCGTATTATCACATAAAATGGGAATACAACCTACGTCAACACCATAATCATGTAATTGTTGCGTAAGCTATAATAATTGAGTACATACCAGACCTACTGCGATATATTCGGCTTCAGCTGTTGAAAGGGCAACTGAATTCTGCTTCTTTGAACCCCATGTAATAATGCAAGGTCCAACGAACGTGGCAACACCTGACGTACTTTTCCTGTCTAGAGAGCATCCTGCGTAACCGGCATCTGAATATCCGACCAAATCGAAATTGCACTCCATTGGATACCATAAATATAGTTTCGCCGTTCCAATAAGATATTGTAAAGTCCTTTTTACGGCCCTCATATGAGATTCTTTGGGAGATGATTGATATCTAGCAAAAATGCATACGCTGAACAAGATATCTGGTCTACTTGCAGTTAAGTATAGTAATGACCCAATCATCCCATGGTAAGTTGTTTCATCAACAAGCTTACCGTCTTCATCTAAAGTTGACTTCTTGTCTGCGACCATCGGAGTAGGCATAGCATAGGAATTTTCCATTCCGAACTTTCGAATTAATTCCTTAATATATTTTTGTTGATGAATTTTAATGCCTTCCTCAGTTTGTTGAATTTGCAGACCTAGAAAGAATTTCAATTCTCCCATCATGCTCATCTCAAATTCAGAAGTCATCAACTCTGAAAAATATTTGCACAAGCTACGGTTGGTCGATCCAAAGATGATATCATCAACGTAGATTTGAACAACCAAAAGGTCAGTACCCTCGGATTTTAGGAATAGGGTTTTGTCAACAGATCTTCTATTAAATCCACTGTCAAGTAGAAATTTTGATAATCGATCATACCAAGCCCTTGGTGCTTGCTTCAGTCCATATAGGCTTTGTCTAATTTAAAGACATGGTCTTCAAATTTGCTATCCTTAAATCCAGGGGGTTGTTCTACGAAGACTTCATCCTGTAGATACCCATTTAGAAATGCTGTCTTGACATCCATTTGGAAGAGCTTCATTCCTTTATGAGCTGCGAACGCTATCAGAAGTCTAATAGCTTCAAGACGAGCAACAGGTGCAAATGTCTCGTCATAATCTATTCCTTCTTGTTTATTATAACCTTGGACCACCAATCTTGCTTTATTTCTAACAATGACTCTGACATCATCTAGGTTATTTCTAAATACCCATCTTGTTTCAATAACAGATCAATCCTTGGGTCTAGGAACTAAGTGCCAAACTTTGTTCCGTTCGAACTGTTGAAATTCTTCTTGCATAGCTATAATCCAATCTGATTCTGCAAGAGCTTCCTTGATATTAGTTGGTTCGATCGTAGATAGGAATGAATAGAACGAGCAAGAGTTGTTCAAGGATTGTCTCGTTTGAACTCCCTTCTTAATATTGCCAAGAATACTATCCATTGGATGTGAACTCTTGTATTTCCATTTAGTTGAAGTACTTGGCTCTTCATCATTATTTGAACTTGACCCAACTTCATTTGGCCCAGAATTTGAGGAAGTTCCCCCTGAATCCAATCCTGGTGTTGTAGTAGAGCCGGGTATAACTTCGGACTCATTACCTTGATTTGGATTCAATGTTATAGTAACATCACCTATAACATTAGATTGGGAATCCTTATCTTGAGACAATGTTATTATAGTATCATCAACTAAATTTTAGTTTTCTTCTTTTTATCTTTAGAAGAATGATCAAGTTCATCATTTATTCCTTCAATCTCATTATCCTCCGTTTCCAATTCTGGGGGATCATCTCTTGAAAGACGAAAGTCAGGTTCGTCCAAGTCTTCTTCCTCATCCTGTAAGGGCTTATCAAACACGTTATCTTCATCAAAAATAACATGAATACTTTCTTCAATAAAAAGTGTTCTTTTATTGAAGACCTTGTAAGCCTTTATATGATCCTAATACCCTATAAAAATAGCCTCATCACTTCTAGGGTCGAACTTACTTAACCTCTTTTTACCATTGTTGTGAACAAAGCACTTACTCTCAAAGCAACGAAGATGGGAGATATTAGGTTTGCGACCTCTTAGAAGTTTATAAGGGGTTTTCTTAAGGATAGGTCTTACCATAACACGATTATGGATGTAACATGAAGTACTAATAGCTTCAGCCCAAATGTTACGAGGTAGACCACTACATAAGAGCATTATACGAGCCATATCTTCTAGTGTTCTATTCATACGTTCAGCGGCACCGTTTTGTTGAGGAGTTCTTGGTGCAGAAAAGTTATGTCCTACACCATTAACTCTACAATATTCTATAAAGGCTTGATTATCAAATTCAGTGCCATGATCCGTACGAATAGACACAAGGTTAGTCTTATATTTATTTTGAACAAGTTTCATAAGACAATCAAATTCATCAAAAGTCTCATCTTTTTAATGAATAAAGATAGGCCATACATACCATGAGTAGTCATCTACGAGGACAAAGACATACCTGGATCCTCCTCGACTTCTTACCTTCATAGGACCGCATAAGTCCATGTGCACCAATTCCAACGCTTAATTCGTCCTTACCACTCTTTTAGGTTTGAACGATGTTCTCACATTTTTGCACCTAGCACACGTGTCACACATCTTTTCTTGGTCGCACTTGATTTTAGGTAGTCCTTCAACCAAGTCCCAAGTCTTGAGTTTGTTCAAGGTTAGTGAGCTAATGTGACCAAAACGTTTCTACCATAGACAAGGATCATTAAGTGTAACTTTCATGCATGTAAAAGAGTAAGTACGCACAGCATTTAAATCTACCATATACGCGTTCCTTTTCCTATGTCCTTCAAGAATAACATTGCTTGTACCTTCAATTATAATGCGGTAACCATCATTATGAAAAAAAACCTTGTTACCTTTGTCGCATAGTTGGGATATGCTAAGCAGATTATGCTTGAGACAATCCACTAAATAAACATCACTGATTGCGTGTGATTTAGAAATTCCAACTTTGCCCACACCAATCACTTTACCCTTCTTGTTGTCCCCAAATGTCACCTTTCCTCCGTTGAAAGGTTTGAGTGAAAGAAACAAATTCTTATCTCCAGTCATGTGTCTTGAGCATCCACTGTCAAGATACCATTGATTGTTTTCTTTCACTATTACCTGCAGAAAGGATTAGATACAGTTTTTAGGTACCCAAGCTAGGTTGGGTCCCTTATGATTAGTTACTCTATATACTAAATCCTTTCGTACCCAAACTTGTCTAATGGTCGTATTTTTAAACCTTGGGTAGTTTTGTTTAGGAGGAATTCTAGGTTTAGGGATATCTCTAGGTCTCACATTGCCACTCTCCTTGTGTTTAGGTTTGCTTTGTTTGGATTGAGACGGAGCTTGTGAAGGGCTAGGCTTTTTGGTGCGATCGAAAGACATATCGTAGAACCAAGGAAAGTTATTGTTCCTTTCTTCGTTAGGTTCTTTTGTAGGGGATTCTTCATCCTCGACTGTTGTGTCAACCGTTTTAACAAATTCGGTATTTTTTCGTATATCATGTACACGTTTGAAACAATTGTCTTGGATGTGACCCGTATGACCACGGTAATTACAAATCAAATATTCAGGAAGATCAACATATTTTCTTTTTCTGAAATCGTAATCAGAGGGTGTTGATTTGCATTTGGAGTGATCTCTACGGCTGTAGCACTCATATCCTAACCCCATCTTCATATTATTGTCAGATTGTTCGGTTAGGAAGTTTAGGACTTTTGTGCTACCTTCCCATTTATCATGGACTTTCCTTGCATGTAGAAGTAAGTCCTTTAGGTTCTTAATTTCTTTAAGACATTTCGTGTGATCTATGTCATTATCCTTCTTATAATTGTCATGAAAGTCTTCGAACCTTTTGTTAAGAATAAACACAACATCTGAATGTTGTTTCTTAACATTCATCATCTCAGTTTTAGATTCTTTCAATTGCTTTGTGAGAGAATCAATTTCTTTCTTTTGGTCTAAAATCACTGCTTCATCAGATGTGATTTTAGTTACTAAAAGTTCCTTGGCTTTTCTAAGTTCTAAAGTTATAGCTTCATTAGCTATAACCTTGGCTTGAAGGTGCTTAATATTAAACTTTAGATATGAAGTTATAGCTTCATTAGCTTTAACTTTAGATTCTAATTTCTTCTTTTCAACATTAGCAGTATCTAATGTTGTAGCTTTATCAGCTGTAACGTTAGATTTCAACTTCTTAGCTTTTGCCTTTAGAGTATGATTCTCCTTAGCAATATCAAGAATCTGTTCCTTTAGATCCTTTAGTTCCATATCCTATTCATGACATTTATCGAGAGATTGCTCAATGAATTCAATTAGGGCACTTTTAGATAATTTCTTAACACGTTTCTTTAGTTCAATATAACTAACCTCATTATTGTCGTCTTCATCTGATTCTCCTAGAAAACAATAGTTTGATTGAGAGTTCGTGCTATCGCCGTCGCTGTCAGAGATTAGGTCATGACTGACGCTGCTAAGACAAAGATTGGCTACTTCATCATCTTCGGATCCTTCATCATCTTCTGAGTCATGATCTCCCCAACACGAAGCTGTCATTACTTGTTTGAACTCCTTCTTTGTCTTTTTGCGTTTTGCTCTGTCCTTGATTTTCTCCCATGTTGGACAATCCTTGATCATGTGATCAGATTCTCCACACTTAAAGCAACCTCTATTAGCAAATGATGATTTTGATTCTATTGCTATAAGACGATTTTGCTTGCTTGTTTCAAAAGATTCTGTTTTTAAAACGACGTGCAAACAAAACAGTCTCATCTTCTATATCGGAGCCTACATCTTCGCTTTTCAAGGCCATATTTTTTCTACTCGGTTCTGCTTCATCGGCATTTAGAGTAATTTGATGGGCCATAAGAGCACCAATGAGTTCGTGGTAGGATAGATTCTCAAGATCTCGCGATTCCTCCATTGTTGTGACCTTGGCACGCCACTTTTTAGTTAGGCAACTAAGAACCTTCCATGCAATGTCCTCGCTATTGAACTTTCTTCCTAGGCTTTTCAATTCGTTTATGATGCTTGAAAAACGTGCGGACATGCTATCCAAGGACTCATTAGGCTCTATACTGAATAGCTCATATTTTTGCATTAGCAGATCTATGCGGTGCTTCCTAACAATGGAAGGACCCTCATAAGCTAGTTCCAGGCCGTCCCATATCTCCTTGGCCGTTTAGCACGAAGAGAACCGATCGAATTCATTAGTAGTCATGCCATTCTGCAATGGACTTATAGCTTTAGAATTCTTTTCAGCCTTCTTGTAGTCAGCCTCGATATAGTCCTCTTCCTTCTTCTCGTAAGTAGTGCCTTTAGTGGAAGCAACCAAGATTTTAGCTGGTCCGTTTTGGATAATATTCCAGCACTCCAAATCATGACCTTTCACATAGTGAGTCATCATGTTTTTCCATAACCCATAATTATTCCCATCAAAGACGAGACACTTGAGGTATTTGGAATCCATTTATCACGTGATAGGCAGCGGAATATAAAACGATAAGATAAATAAAGATAGACAGATCAGCCTCTTTGTGGTTAGGCAATCAAGAGCACGAGGCTCTGATACCAACTGAAGAGTCTATCGATCCGAAATACTCAAGAGGGGGGGGGTGAATTGAGGATTAAAACTTTTACCTAATTTTTCGATTGTATATGTATAATTAATTATTTAAAGTTTATTGAATAAACTTTAACTAATTAACTAATTAACGAATAAGCACGAAATAAACAAACGAACGAAAGAGATAGACGCACGATTTTTGAAGTGGTTCAGTTTCACAAATCGAAACCTACGTCCACTATTCTCGATTAATAAATTTAGTATCTTTCTACGGATTACAAATTTACTAACCCAACTTCTACAACTAACCCTAGTTGTAACTCAAGTGAGTATCGTTAGATACTCGAGTGAATATCTTACGCTAATAAGAAAGCATAGTTGATTCTACAAAAAGTTCACGTTAAGGAATGAGTAAGAGATCAATTAAGCACTATTATCTTATAACGATAACCAAAGAACGAATGCAGAAGTTTATAAACACACGACCTTTTCGAAAATAGCAAAACGGTTTTCTTGTTTTGAAACACACAGTTTTTTGCACTTAAAAATAAAATCAATTTTATGTTTAAAGGTCTTACTTTTAAATGTTGCAAAGTGTAAAGTATTTATAGTAAAGGAGGGAGCATAGATCTCGGTTTGCCCGAAACCCTAATGGCCGAAATATAGATATATAATAATAATAATAATAATAATAATAATAATAATAATAATAATAGTATTAATACTAATATTAATATTAATAATAATAATAATAATAATAATAACAATAATAATAATAATAATAATAATAATAATAATAATAATAATAATAATAATAATAATAATAACAATATTAATAATAACAACAACAATAACAACAACAACAACAATAACAACAACAACAACAACAACAACAACAACAACAACAACAACAACAACAACAACAACAACAACAACAACAACAAGAATAAGAACAAGAACAATAACAATAACAATAACAATAACAATAACAATAACAATAACAATAATACTAACAATAATAATAATAATAATAATAATAATAATACTAATACTAATAATAATAATACTAATAATAATAATAATAATAATAATAATAATAATAATAATAATAATAATAATAATAATAATAATAATAATAATAATAATAATAATAATAATAATAATAATAATAATAATAATAATAATAATAATAATAATAATAATAATAATAATAATAATAATAATAATAATAATAATAATAATAATAATAATAATAATAATAATAATAATAATAATAATAATAATAATAATAATAATAATAATAATAATAATAATAATAATAATAATAATAATAATAATAATAATAATAATAATAATAATAATAATAATAATAATAATAATAATAATAATAATAATAATAATAATAATAATAATAATAATAATAATAATAATAATAATAATAATAATAAGCATTCTGTTAGTCGTTGGGCTCGTTGGCATAAGGCATATGCTCTGAATGGCAGTACTATCTGGACTCTCGAAGCTGCTGACCGATTCTCAGAAAGTTTCAGCGGCATTCTGGCTGTGAGGGATTATTGTATTCAAAAATTTGGGACTTCGAATGCCACAAAGTTTTTTATTGATAAATGTGTGGAGCATGGGAAGTTTACTGTTACAATTGCTTATGAGGGGCTTAGAGCCACTAGTACTATCACCACTTGGTCCACAGTTCTTGCTAATCCTATCATTATCCTAGCTCACAGGGTCACTGCCACCCTTAGTGCTGAAATGAAGCTGGCCACAACAGATAACATAATAAGGATGAGGCTTATCAATAGATGCCCTCTGTGTAAGGAGAATACTGAAACTCACTCTCATTTATTCTTTCAATGTCCTTACTCCAAGTTAATATGGGAAACTTTCTTGCAAAAATGAATAAATAATAATAATAATAATAATAATAATATTTAAATAGTTTTAGTTAGCTAGTATTATAATAATATTATAAAATAATAATAATAATAATAATAATACAATATAACTATTATTATTATTACACTTTACCTTTATCAGTATTGTTACCATTATTTCATCTCACCGTTATACAACCAACAACTAAATGGTATCCTATAATTATTTAACACGATACGATTTCCGAGTAATAATTCTATTAAAAACATTTAATAAAATAATTATTCATTCCAAAAGTTTGGGGTATTACATATACTAGTTTCGAGAACCCAGTGTCATGCAAAGATGACCAACTCCAAGTCCACTCACTAAACAACAAACTATAACATGACTCGTCTTACTACACAGTGCGCAGTCCCAGTCTAAGTACATGTACATGACTCTACGACAATTTGTATCTCTCACTAGGGTACCCAATCATATAGTTGTATAAGAACATGTATGCCTTAGTTCATTATTCTTTTGCTCTTCCTTTAATTATTCAAAACTTAAAAATTATCCTGAAGATAGTATTTTATTCAAAGTATATTATTTCAAATGTTAGTAAGCGAACTACACTTTAATTTCTTCAAAACAGAAAGCTTAAACTTCACTTCCAAAACTATAAAATAATCCAAGGATTATAATTTGATTAATCACTGTATTTAAAACTCAAACTATCAATTGGATTAAAATACTTTAGAAATGATATATTATATAGGCCTTAATGAGATGGGGTTCTAAAACAGTTTATAAAATAGAACAACAATACTGTAAAATTCATAATTAAATACTGAAAAATCGAAATGACGCAATGCCAATTTTCATGGTTTCCTGTAGCTCTTAATTACAACTTTCGTTTAATAACCAATTTCAAAAGGCGAAACTATCAGGGGTCTAAAAATTCACTTCTAAAAGCTGACAGAAAATGACATCCAGAACATTTGAGTTCGTAAAATGACTTTAAGAAAACATTTTAAGGAAAAGTAAAATTCTAAACATGACTAGACATTCCAGAGTTTATGTAGGAAAAGGATTAGCCATTGAATCACAAAGGAAAGTCATTTTACGAAATACTGTTTGAGCAAAAGACAGAATCGCAGTTTACAGGCGAGCTGTTCACAAATAATTTATTCTTACCAAACCGTAAATCGCAAATTTAGGAAATGTTTTGTGCAGACTCTAAGCTTTAAAATAATACTCCCTCCACATCTATTTGTTCTACTCATTTAATTTATACACGATCTCCTAGGCAACACTTTGACCGTCATTTTGAATACCTATACATTATTTGTATCGGTTAAAAATAATATTTTATGAAAGATTGTATTATAGCAAATGTAACTATATAAATATCGTATTATGAATTATTATATTTTATGATGTATTTATGGTCAAAGTTTCAATACTTCGACCTCCAAAAAGGTAAATGGGTAGAACAAATAGATGTGGAGGGAGTATGAGTCCCTTATCAACATTTTTGCAGATTCGAAATAAAAACAGGTTATATAAGTTTCACAAACAGACTGTCAGATTTAACAGATTTTACAACGGTTTTCACCAAAACTTGTAAAATGCTTATAAAATCGAATTTAAGGTTTCAAGACCTAAAATGTTACACACACACTTCAACTTACAGTGTCTCGGCCACATATTAAAGTTTTGGAACTTAATTATTTAAATTCGTATTTTAAATCTATTTAACAACATACATCACTACTATTATCGCAAATAGTGTAGTAATATTATAAAACAGAAATTAAATACATTAACTGCAAATTAATTACAACGAAAATTCATGGTATCTTAAAAATAATTATTCCACTCAGAAAAATAATTTATATAACTTTTAAACATAAAAATAAATAATTACAACTCAAAATATCAAAAGAATAGATTAACAAAAATCTCGAGATCATCCTAATGATAAGTCTCGACCAGCATACAATTTCATAACATCCGCAAAAAGTCCCAATCATACAACTAAAACATAAATACCGCGTGATACAGAGTAACGTCGGAGTTACCTTATTCGCTATCCGAATTAATTAAGTTCTCGTCCTCATATGAATCGTCACAAAATCCTTCAAAACAAAATGTTATACATATGAATTAATCACATGTTTTTTAAACTAGAATATCAAGTAGCGAAAACTAAAAAGAAATAATTAAATACCCTTAGAATAAGAATGAGAACAATCGTATCGGAGCAAGAAAATACGGAGAAAGATCGATCCTTGTTAGAAGCAAGAAGGCAAGTACATACGTGATTTGTTTGAACGGAAATAAAGAAGCGAGAAGGCAAGCACGTACGAAGTTTTGATTTAACGTTTTCACGCAGCACGAGTTAGATTTTCTCGTTTTTTTGGGATAAAAACTGATTAGGGTTAGAAAAGGTAAGATATAAAAATATATACTCCTACTAAGTTTAGGAAAAAATCTATCTACTTTTCTCCCCAAATACTCGGTCAAAAAGGCATTAGGAAATTATTTCCTTTTTTTAATAAAAACTATATCCTTCATAATCTATTTGTAAAATATCTGAATTAGAAGGAATTGTTGCAAGTCGGAAATAGCTTGGGCCGAGTAGCTCATGTTTTATTCGACCAAAATTTAACTTGTAAATGGCCCATTTATAACATCACGAATGTATATGGTCAAAATAAAATCGTAACATAAATTAGTTTATCGTCGTAAAAATTTAACGATTAGAAAAACGGTTACTATGTAAATTGAAAATACTGGCATTCGTAGTATCGTTATCAATTTAATTTCGTACGCAGAAAATAAATATGCCTTAGAAACGTTTAATAAAAATTTTCAAGCAAAAGTATTAAAATGCACTTTTGACAAGAATAAATATTTTTAGCATAACTTTAATATAAAAATTTAGTCATCGAAAGAACAACATAAATTCCGGACCAAGTGTGAGGTAGAAATGGGCTTTCAAGCCAAAATTTATTAAATACGTTCGAATACTTGAGAAATATTTAAATTTACAAATCGAACCAAAAATTATTTCTAAAATCAAACTCGAAAATGTGGACACAGCCACCCGCGCCGTGCGCACCCGCGCGTTGGTTTCGAGACGGCGACACTTCTCTCACGGAACTCCGGCGCGAGCCAAAGAATGTGATAGGACGTTACCGATTTGTAAGACATTTAAACCGGTGAAAGGTTTGACAAGCCTGCATTTGTGGAGTCGCTACTAATTTTTATGGAAAATTGGAACCATCGTGTTATGTCAAGACAAAACGTAGTGACATGAACACTAAGAAACTCGTTACCCTTAGCATTCTATGTCTAGAATGACTCTCATGATGCCAAAGAACACGGATGTTCACAGAGATCTTGACTAAGGGGTGAGGGTACGTATTAGGAAGCTCGCTTATGTAAACACCTATTCCCGCCCGCCTCGATAGCGGCCTCTACTAATGATCAGGGAAGTTGTTTATACGTGATATGTTGTCAGTTATATGCATGCAATGTAACATCCAAGAAATTAATGCTAGCATGTGAATTTAATTATGTCGGTTGACATACAATTTAGCATTAACTGGGTCGAAGTTAGAAGTTAGATTAATTACATGTGAATTGCCAAGTAATTAAATCATACAAGATGAATAAATTGCAATAAATGAATTACAAGAAATAAATTACAATGGAATTACAATGGATAATTGAATTTACGTTAGGAGTACGCTTGAATAAGGGATTTGAAAAGAAAATAAAAGAATTACAAGGCTGTAAAATACGTCGAATTAGTAGTGATGATAAGGATAATAGTCGATTAAAACCTAATTAGAAGGCCTACGTCAAAACAAGACGATTTCAGAGGCAGAAACCACCTCAGAACAAGCGCAGCATCTGTTACGTCCTTTAGAATAGGCGCATCAGTTCATGCGACTGCTCTTGAGTTGGGTTCTGACTGTGAATGTCAAACCCATTAATTGTTATCGTTGGTTGTTTGATTAGTATGGATTATTGATATACAACTCGAGTGAAGGTGATTTAATCAGATTATATGCATCAGATCCATCGTAAAGCAATCAAAACGAATTGAAACGAAGTATTACAATTTAGATATTATTTACGAGGTCGGAAACAGGTTTATTTACAAAACATCAAATTAGATACGGAAATTAGAAGATAAAAACTGAAGAAGAAACAGAATAAAAATCATATATGAAAGACGAATTCAAAGGACTTGGTATGAACAAATCGAGTCTCCTAAATCCGGGTTCGAACTTAATGACGAAAACCCGCAAATATCAATTATAAGGGATTTAAGTCGGAATTATTTGAAAAGGAATTAATGAAAACAAATTTGTAAATTATAAAAGATGAAAACTTGAAAAGAATAAGGAATAAAACGGAAGAAGGCCTTCGAATGAAACAATGAAGAAACACGAGGAAAAAGAAGAAGAGCATCAGCGGGTAAGCAGCCTCTGCAATAGGCGCAGCAAGTGCTGCGACCATTCCAGAAGGCGCAACAACTGTTGTGTTTCTCCTGGACGGTGCCTCTCTGCTGTTTGGTTAAAAGGGTTTTAAAACGTGGTTTTGAAAACGGTTTTGAGCATGCTTATGACGTAAACTCGTACATTAATTGATACAAAATAAAATACAGTAAATAAATTTGGTTTTACACCCTCAGACTTACATGTTTGACGAAGCGAGATTAACTAAGTTGTCGTATTAGTGATTGCTCGACTCGATGTAGTATGAAATTGCCCTCTAGAGAGGATGTAGAACAATTTGATTAAAGTGTAGTGGTCAAATTTGTCAGTCATGCAAATGTGACTATTACTCAGAATGATATGAGCTTACGTGGTGGCAAGGAGCAAGCACGTAGGCGTCGAAAAGAAAGAGCGCGGTCTTAGAATGCAAAGGGAGAAGAGAAGGCAGACACTCGCGTGAAAAATATGTGAGGTGAAGGCCTCTACTTATACTTATCACACGGATGAATTATGGTAAAAGTAGGAATAGGAAAAAAATGCGGAGGAAATCTGGAATCTGGAGAAAAAGCAGCCGAGGAAGAGTCGCAGCAGGAACTGCGACCTTTCCAAGAGGCGCAGGAACTGCTGGGTTTTCTCTTGGGCAGTTTCCTCTTCACCAAGAAAGATTTCCGCGGTTGATTTTAGGAATTAGGGAAGATGTAGGATTCCTTATTCCGCAAGGTAGATATTTTCATGATGATATATAAAATTTAGGAATATTACTCCGGAAATTTCAAAAATATTCCGACTCGGGTTTTAGACGGTTTGGAAAATGGAAGCGATTTTTGACCCGGACTCCAAATGAACTCTAATTACTGTCAAAACGACCGTATAGGCGTGTAGATGACGACCATGAGGTTGATTTGACTGTTTGAGCTATCACGTGCCAACGAACTTATGAAATGTCATAAATCGCTCCGCATAATCAAACGTGCGGCCCAATCATCACTTGGTGGTTGGCGGGAGGTGCAAAAACGAGGTGACTACAGAGCCCCCACTTTGACTGAGGCTTGGAAGATTACAACCTGAAAACTATGGCGACGCAAGGCGGCTCAAGAGGTCTGAGTCAAGGACCTGTCATCAGGAACATTTTAGAGTCTGTAGACTATCGGGGAGGGTCAATTAAAGTCCATTAGACTACGTAAGGAGGCTCGCCAGCCATAAGAAGAAATCATACATGAGACACCCCTAGGTGAAACGAGACTTAAGGCGCTTCGGCAAAACTCTTTTCTCTGAAGATAACTTGGTGTCTGAAGGGATTAGGGGTTAGAGGGCTTCTGAAAAAAAACTTCTTAACTCTTCTGAAATTATTGAAAGGATTATCTGAAGGTTGCTGAAAGGATTATCTCAATATAAGAAGCTGCTGGGACAAAGTCAGGACGCTTTGATAACCACCGGGGACTAAGGCAGGACTTTGTGAGAACCGCTGAAGGATAATTCACAGGCGAGAAACGCTGATAGAAAACTTCACTTGGTAGAAGGCGAGACTTTTTGAGAACCGCTGATAGAAAACTTGACTTGATAGAAGGCGAGACTTTCCGAGAATCACTGATAGAAAACAATAAATTTTGGTCAAAGAATACATGGGCTATATAACGGCAATGAACTCTCGCTGGGGAAAAAAATATTGCAACCGATGGGGAGAATGTAGACTAGATGGGTGAAAAAGGTACACCAGTAGAAAATATACGGAGTAAAAATACCCGTGGCCTTAATGGAAACATCCCAAGGCGGGAAAATATAGGGCTTCGGTCCACCCCTAACGAGTTTATAACGACTTGAAGGGAAAGTTGCTGCAAAACCTAGGGAAAGGGCGCAACAAAGACTGCGTTTTCTCCCGGGTTCATTCGTGCCTGAGTAAAATAGAACTTAGCGCAAGTTCTTTTCATTTAAACAAAAACCTCCCTTCTTCTTCCTCTCAAGAAACACTAAAAACCCAACCAAATTCTACAAAAAATGTAGGAGGCCGGGAACATGAGGTCCTTTTCCGGTTACACGACCATGATGGAGGCCTAAGAGAAGCTATCGGAGGAGGAGAAGGTAATCATCGAACGTGGAGCCTTCAGATCCTTGGCGACGGGCTAGCGAGAGATCAAAGGGAAGAAGATTCGGGCCAAATGTGCCTGATTCGAGCTTTCCTAGATCTCTTCTAGGATACGACCTCGACTTTCCATATGCCTTTTGGGGAGCTTGGGGTCACTTGGGAGGACTACGACATGATCTCCGGCTTGCCTTGCGGAGATGAGCTCATAGTTTAGCCTGCGACGGCCATAAGAGTGGATTCAGTCGAGGCTAGAGGTTTTATTGGCTGCAACCTAGCCACGGCTGCGGCTAGTGTACCCAGCCTAGTCTCGAGTTCTTACGTCAAGGAATACTTAGACGGTAGTCTCCGGCGAGAGTGTTGATGCCTACAGGTGGTTAGATGTGTTGGGGTTAGTGTCCTCCACAATAGTGCGTATACAAATTAAATATCATTACAGGAATATAATAGGGATATTTATATTTATGTAATCCATGTCAGTTGATTAACGTAAATCAATAACGGTTGGCTGACTAGAGTTTGACGTTATTGTCGTATGACAGCGGAGATCAACTGATCCCTTTCGCTCACACCTAAAGGAACAGGGCCAATAAATATCTAATTAGTTATAAGTGATACAGTTTAATTAGTCCCATGATAAATTGACTAAAACGTTAGTTGATTGATTTAGAGAGAACTAGTTAGAAACTCGTGCCGACGAAATTTATTATTTAATTATGCGATAATTAATTAATGAATTATATGAGACGGGTTTTTAGTTAATTAATTGTTAATTCACTAAATTTGTACTAATTGACTAATGTGATTAGAATTAGTACGTAAAATAGATGTGTATATGTACATGTATATTTATGGAGTGTTATTAGACAAAATTTTCACGTATTTGTGCGACAAATATAAGAATCAAAATGGACCCATATAGTCATGGGGTGCCGTGTATTAGGCATAAATTAAGGTGTTTTAGACAACATCATTATGCCTAATGCATGCATGCTTTTTGTCTTCCCAAGTGTAATTATCATTTGCCTTATCTATGCATGAGCATGCTTAAGAAAATTAATAAAATATTGACACTTACTCTCCCTCTATCCTA
The DNA here is from genome assembly GCF_048544455.1 of Silene latifolia. Classification (NCBI taxonomy): domain Eukaryota; kingdom Viridiplantae; phylum Streptophyta; class Magnoliopsida; order Caryophyllales; family Caryophyllaceae; genus Silene; species Silene latifolia. The sequence continues at coordinate 84,068,276 of NC_133529.1, forward strand.
GCCGGCCCAAGTGGGCATTATAGAGCACTTTTGCTCTATAATTTTTACTTCACTTCTTTTGCATACATTTTTATGGATGCTCTCTCTCTAAAATCATAATAATATTACTAAGAAGTTAGTAATCAAAAATTAATATTTTCTAATAGTTAGAAATATTAAAACTAATATTCAAGGGTGTCTTAATATAATATCTAGTTAATATTTATTAGAATTTGGGTAACTTGTTCTTGGGTGCATTTCGATTGGAGGTATTCTTCTAGGATACCTTGATTTGGAGGATCATCCTTTCATTTAAAAGCACAAGAACAACAAAGATAAAAGATTGCCCATATTTACCTATATCTAATGTAAAGAATCTTGTTATCCTTATACCTTTTATTAAAATGCTTTTATATTTCATGCATGTTACATAGATCTATAATATAAACTAAATTAATGAATTTGTTTAATCTAATTAGAGAGTATCTATGTACTTTCAAGATGGTGCCTCATCCACCGTGTACAGCTGAGCAGCGAGCCCAACTGTGGCTCTTATGGTTTCTATCTTTGATTTACTTCGGAGAAAAGGGGTAGAGGTTGTCGACAAAGTTTCTTTCCCTTCCGTACTAACCTGAGTAGCTTAGGTCGTTGGGACTAAGTTACTCCTAGTTTTGCGGTCCTTATACGGTACATGAGGGCCATGGTTCGTTCCGAGCAGATGGAGAAAGGGACTTCTTCTACTACTGTCGGTCCGGGTCTCATTTTAGAGGTATGAACCTTCCTTTTTCTTTTTCTGTTTGACCTTTAGAAATGATAGAGCTGCCTATAATGAATGATCATTTGGGAGCATGAAACAAAAGGCTGCTTTGAATTGAAGTCGAATGAAATTAGGAATCATCATTTTGAATTGATTTGAAGTGGAGATTTGACTTCAGTTGAGATGAACTTGGAATTTTGACTTGAATTTTGAATTGAATTGAGCTTGAACTTAAATTGTGTTTGAATTTTTGAACTTGAACTGATTTAAAATTTTGAATTGAATTCAGGTTCAATTAGAAATTTTGTCCTGAATTTGAACTTGGTTTCAAATTTTTGAATTGAATTTAAATTGAATTAAAAAATTGGTGATTTTGAATTTGGTTGGAATTTTTTTTTTTGAATTGAATTTGAATTTCGGATTTGACTTGAAATTCCAGATTGAATTTGAATTGAATTACTAATTTTTGATTTTGAATTTGAAATTTGAAATTTGGAATTTGGAATTTGATCTTGAATTGAAAGACCGAGTAGACATAGAAACAATGGATCGCTTCGATATATTTGGTTTGAAATAGTAGTGATTGAATTGAGATTGAAACATTTTCGCTTTTCAGGCATGGGTATACTCATACTTCTCTAGCTTCGCTCCCAAGAGGGCAGCGGACGTGGCGAGAGATTATCCCGTAGCTAGAGATCATGTGCCGGCAGAAGAGTCAGCGGTCTTCTTACGACACCTGTAGGAGGGGTGTCAACGCCGTGCAGCTTGACAGTGTAGGCATTTCTTGCTTTTGATTTGTCGTTTTGCTTTTCTTTGAAATAATAGCGATCATAGGAATGACCCCTGGTATCCCTTTCAGTCGGTGCCGAGACCTTGGTAGGACTACACTGGCACTCTAGCTTTCGTAGCAGACGTTCTCCGACCTAAGGGTTCGAGTCGGTTTCTTTTGGCGACGGCTATGGGACCTGCGTGGTACCTGGACGAGCGGTTGGCCCGGCAGTGCCTCCGTGACACTTTTGTGGTTCCCATTAATACTCCACGGACGATGTTTAGGGAGCCTTGAGAGGCTGAGAGGACGGGTGACCTCGCAGGAGCGAGCAATGACGCTCTCTTCCTTCTCGAGCTTTAGTACTCGGAGTTTTTACGGAGGAGCCTGGGGTACTAGCTGATCGTGGTAAGTATACCTTATTTTGAATATTTGAAATGACATATTCGAATATAGCTTGGAAATGATAATTTTATCGTGGCAGGAGATCGAGGTGGCGGGCGTCGAGCCCCCAGCTTTTCCCAAGAAGCTTGAGTACCCTGAGCCGGCTGGTACGACGGTGCTGATGAAAATTCCGTGTTTTACTGAAGCGGTGACAGAGGCTGGACTCGACGAGTGGGAGCATGTCGTGAGGAGGGTAAGTCCCCAGTTTAGGCTTGTTCTCCCTTTTTGAAATAATTATGTAAGAACACGGTTTTATTCCTTGTCTTATTTTTGAAATGCAAGTGGCACCGTCGAGGCACGCGGAGCTGTGGCGGATGGCCAACTAGCTCCGAGTGACAGCTGTGGAGGCCCTTTCGGGTGGCTCGAGTCGGCAGGTATGAACCTCCATTTTCTCTTTCTTGACATGTATGAACATCTGAAGCACTTTCGGAGTACTTGCCTTCTTTTGCTTTGTTATTTATAAACTTCCTTATTTTCAGAGGAAGCATGAGATGGAGCGCGAGCTAGAGGAGTCGCGTGAGGAGACGACTCGCTTGTCGAGGGAGCTGGAGGTTTGAGACGCTGACATTGCTATCCTTGAGGCGATGGTGACTGAGTTGAGCGCGGCTAGTCTTGTATTTTTGTACATTTTATGCTTTCGTGCAGGAGCTCGAATTTTGTTGTACATATGAATGTTTTGTTGTATATAGGCCATGGCCTGCGAGCCATTCGTTGCTGATGGGTGTGAAATATGTTTGTACCTGTAGGTTAGTTTGGAAACAGATTTGGCATTTTGACGGTTTACGCCGTCATGCTGCCAAAATTCATATAGAAAAATCAAACATAGCACATATAGCATAAGAATTTGGCTTTAAATAGCACAAAATGTAACTTGATCAAGTCGAAAAAAGGAAGAAAAGAAAAGAAAAAAAGTGCCCCATTTTAGTGAGCAAAATGACTCAATGCGCGACGGATAATGGGAGTGCTTCCCCTTGAATAAAAAAGAAAATAAGTTTAGAAAATTTTGAGACGAGAGACTGAAATTATTCCCCAAAATTAAAAAAAGAATAAAAATGGGTAAGTCTGCATTTGACGAAATGTGAAATGATGAATCGTCTCGAAAAGCGAACCCGCGTTGAAATATGATTCCGCAACGAATTCGTTTTCCCTTCTATTACTCCATAATTCATCAAATATAATATTTCTCTTAAAAAAAGATTTTCAAGAAAAAAATGGATGCTTTCGAATCCGGACTCAAAAAATGGACCAATGAGTTTTTAAGCGCGGAGAAGTATGACATGGGTGTTTTTGGATCTATTATTAGTTTTAAACAGGTGAATGTGGTAAGACCGTTTCTTGATGCTTGTCTTGAATATTGGAATCCGGAGTATCATGTTTTTGGCTTTCCTGGAGGTGAAATTTGTCCTTTTCCCGAAGAATTTGCAGCAATTGGTAGATGGGATACAGAAAGTTTTCCGGCTTTACCATCTAGGTCCCAAGGGTATAAGAATAAAGATAGGGATCTTATTGGATTGACCAAAGCTGAAGTTGATCGTCTTGTAACTTCCAAGGGTGTACGGATTTTTGATTTTATGGACCGCTTCATAGATAGGGAGGACCCATCTATTTATTATGTTGTGAGGTGCATAGCCTTCGGGTTTTTCCTTCTTCATTTTTTTTTTCTTAAAGGGCCATGTTGACGCGCAAAAGAGTGGTGACCCGCGGTTTTTCGGTATTATCGAGCAAATGCAACTGCCTAATAGCCCAGCTTGCCTGGTATTAGGAGAGACTATCTTAGGGTTGGATAATCGGATGGCTAATCGTGAGCTCCCGTATCTTGGAAGTCCTATCATCTTACAGGTAAAATGCTCCCGTCTATTTCCTTATTGTTCGTGTTTTTTGATTTTTGGTGGTTGTTTTTTTTATTATTTTTTTTTTTTTGAGACGGGGACATTGATACTTGTCTCCTTTTGCAGATTTGGCCGATGGAAAGGCTGCGATTGATCGAGCCCCCAGTTGACGTGCTTGGATATCGATCAAGATCGATCGTGATGAGGACGAGGTTGTACATGGTTTATTTCACTCGAGTTTGCAACTACTGGGAGAACAAAGTAAAGAATGAAGGAGGTCCGCTGATTGATGGGTTGTCCCTTGGTGGCATCTCAGGGCGTTGACAGGAGTATTATCCCTCGGCGCTACTCGATCCATTCGTATCCCAGGCCTGGAGATCATGGTCCATATTTTCCCGGAGAGGCTAATGAGGCAAGTTGGCATGAGGGAGAAAATCCCGAAGCTTGACACTGTTCCACAGGTGGCTTTTTCACAAACGTCTGAGACTTGCCGGGAGTTGGATTTGTGCTGGACACAAAGGAACATGTGGTTTATGCCTGTCCCGATTGGTTCGTTGTGGGTGTCAGACTCTTATTTGCAGTGGGTCAAGGTCAGTACCTTGGAAGAGCGCGAGAAGTTGAGAAAGCATGATCCAATTGACTATAAGATCCGCGAGCTGGCGAAAGAAAAACAGAAGTACTTGACAGAAGAAGAAGAAGAAGTTGGATTCCGAGTCGTCTGCACGAAGAAGACACAAAAGAATGCTCCTGCTGAAATGATAATTGTAGTTCGAAATGGAAAGACTAGGCCTCGAGAAAGTCCACTGGTGATTAGATCGGAGATAACGGAAGAGCGTTCCCCTCGAGGTCGAGACAAGAAGCATCACCAAAATGACAAAGGCAAAGGAAAAATGGAAGAAGAGAAATAGCCTAAGTCGTTGTATTATTTATTATTATTAATTATCGTTTGTAATAAATGGCCGGATTTTTAGAATTCTAACCTAGCATTTTTTTTCAACATTTATATATTATTTGGCGTATTAATTAATAGATGAATAAATCGATCGCTTTCAGTTAGGAACTTAAAATCAGCCCCCTTTATTTAATCTTTCGAATTCCAAGTGCCAAAGGAAATGTCCTTCTATTTACATTTTGATTATAAATTGATTGGGTTGTGTCCTGTGAAGGATTACCTATGTTTACATTGAAAATAAAATCAAACCCAGAACGTAGTTCGAAAATAGAAATGTAAAAGAATAAATGTTCGAAGAAAGAGCTTGTAATGAACATAGGGAATAAGCATGGTGCTTTACTTACTTTAAGGAATGCAATTATGTCATATTGATGATATTGAGGAGAAATAAAAATGCCAAAACGCAAGAGGGAGGTGGCAAAAATCTCAAGATTTTGCTAGTGCCGTGTATTTGGTGTCGCAAGAGCGGCACATGGGTCCCGCGTGGTGCGTTTTTAGTCCTATTCAAAGGAAAAAAACTGTTTGAGTTGGTCTAGATTAGTCGGGTTTAAAAACTCGTTTTCGTCTAAATATGTAATTCTAACCGCACCCACGAGAGTATGGATTTTACTAAATAAGGACCAACCCAATTAGGTTTAAGTTTTCCCTTTGGGTCGACTGGTAAAAGAGCTCGAACAGATTTAAGCACTAGATTTTGCTTGATATGTTTGAACATTATGTACGACACGTAGCCTCCGTTCGTCCAAGAGGACGAGTTCTTCATATCTGTCTCTATTCCATTCTGCTTCCGGGATTTGGCTTTCGAGTTGAATACGTAGTGATGGGAACTCTAGCTCTAGTGGCTATACAACTTCGTTGCCATAAGTTAGATAGAAAGGAGTAGCCCCAGTGGGCGTCCTGAATCGGGTTCGATATCCTCATAATGCGAAGGGTATCTTGCTAGACTAATCTCGATAATAATCAATCATTTTCTTGAGGATCATGACGACGTTTTTGTTGGCTACCTCTACTGCACCAGTAGTCTGAGGTCGGTAGGGCGAGGAATGATGATGCTTGATTTTGAATTTGGCCAACAACGGTTCGGTTTCGGCTTGAAAATGGGACCCATAGTCACTAATTACTTCGTTTGGACACCCGTATCGACAGACGATATTGGTTTATATGAACTTGGCCAGATGCTTAAATGTTAAGGTAGTATAGGATGCCGCTTCTACCCATTTTTTGAACTAATCCATGGCTACCAAGATGTAACAATGACCACCTGTCCCGGCTGGAGTGATCTTCCCGATGATGTCGATTCCCCATGTAGAAAATGGCCAAGGAGATGTCATTGTATATAGTAGAGATGGTGGGACATGTTGTACGTTCCCGAAGATCTGGCAATTGTTGCAATGCCTTACGTATTTGATGCAATTTGTCTCCATCGTTGTCCAATAGTATCCTAGACGCATGATTTTCTTTGCCATCATTGGCCCACTCATATGATGACCGCATTCTCTATCATGGACTTCTTCCATAACTTTCTTTGCTTTTGGATGATCAAGGCAAAGCAAAATTATGCCTTGTGGCGTTCTCTTGTATAACTCCCCTTGATTTAGGACATATTGAGATGCTAATAAACGAATTTCCCGTTGTCCCCTCTTATCCATGTCGGGTGGGTATATGCCATTGAGCTTGTCGTTCAGAATGGCTTGATACCAAGGCTCCCCTTGATTTTTTTTTCTCATTAGTGAGAAAATTTACATAGGCTGGCTCAGATCGTCGTTCAATACATAACAACATTTCTATCATGTTGTCGGGCATGTTGATCAAGGATGCAAGTTTCATAAGAGCGTATGCAAACTGATTTTCTTCTCGAGGTAGGTGTAAGTAAATGACTTGGTCGAAGAATTGAGCCACTTGATATATCCTGGCTTGGTATGGCGCAATTCTTTCATTTCGGATTTTCCAAGACCCAGTGATCTTATTGATAATTAAAGATGTGTCGCCGTGGACTAGAAGTTTCGTGATACCTAAATTGACCGCTGCTTGTAGACCGATGAGGCAGGCCTCATATTCTGTCGTGTTGTTAGTTACCTCGAAGTCGAGTTTGACAGAAATTGGTGTATGCTCACCTTAAGAAGAAATGAGCAATACTTTTATACCATATCCTCTTAGATTGGAAGCCACATCGAAGTAGAGGCCCCATGATTCTGCATCGTTGTGCAAAATGTCTTCATTTGTAAATGACCATGTATCTACCACATGGGTATCATGAATAGGATTGTCTGCGAAGAATTCGGCTATTGCTCATCCATTGATGACTTTTAGAGGTACGTATTTGAGATCGAACTCTGAGAGCATCAAAGTCCACCTTGCTAGACGTCCATTTAAGACAGGTTTCTCGAAAATGTATTTTACAGGATCCATCTTCGAATACACCTTGACTGAATAGCTAAACTTATAATTGCGTAGCTTCTTGGTTGCCCACACAAGAGCGAGGCATGTCTTCTCAAGTGGTGTATACTTATTCTCATATTCCAAGAACTTCTAACGAAGGTAGTAGATAGCTCTCACTTCCTTCCCGACAACTTGTGCAAGCATAGCCACCATGGTTGTCTCTGTGACTGTGAGATATAGAGATAAGTGTCGATCTTTTTGTGGTGGCATTAGAACTGGTGGTTTAGCCAATAATTCCTTGATTCATTGAAATGCCTTTTGACAATTAACATCCACATGGTGTGGTCTGTTTTCTTGAGCTTCTTGAATATAGGTTCGCAAATCATGGTAAGCTTTGAAATAAAACGACTGATGTATTGTACTTTGCCCAGAAAACCCCGAACTTCCTTTTCTGTCTGTGGCTGTGGCTGTTGGTGTAAGTGTCCTCAACAATAGTGCGATCACATTAATAAATCTCATATAAGAATGCGTAAGGGATGATTCAATATGTATAGTAAAATGATCAACATTAATCAGTAATGATTGGCTAACTAGAGTTTGATGTTACTGTCGTTTGATGGTGGTGATCAGTTGATCCCTTAAGGTCACACCTATAGGACAATTCCCTTAACTCATAAGTTAATTAATTGTATGTCGATACAGATTAATTAAATCCTTAAATAGAACAAATTTTATCAATGAGTGAGAGTTATATATCTTATTGTAATTTGATTAAATAAGATTCGTTTTAGTAATTAATATGTTATATTACTAAAATTGATTAATGTTTATGAAAAATTTTAGATAAGAGTAATTGGTTAATTATAATTGCAAAATGTTGTAGATTATATTAACTAGACTTAATGTGACCCATTTTATATACATGTAATTGTGAATTACTTATTAATTTGTTAAATGTAATTTATTTAATTATGAATAATATTTAACTTGTTAAATATACATTAATATGTCTAATGACATGTTACATGTCACATGTCACAACATATTACAAATGACAAATTACATAAATAAAATGGAAGTCCATTTTATGGTAAAGGGACCGATTTTTAAGCATGGGAAGGATTAGGATTGTGTGGTTGATTATTTTAATAAGTTAAACATAATCATCACATCTATTCCACTAAACCTACCCTAATGTTTTGGGTAAGACAAAAGGCAAAAAGGGAAAGCTTTATCCCTTCCCCATGGACCCAAAAACCGGTACCCCCCTCCCCTTTTAAGATGAGATTAGTTCTCATTTTTTATTATGAAAAAAAAAAAATCTTATGCTCTCACTTTCTCCTTCTCACATAAATTGTTTATGTTCATAAAACTTTTTCTAAATATAATATTATCACAAAATACTTGTGTAGTATTTACATTAATACTAGATTTAATAATTTTAAGGTAACTAGTAATATTATCTAGTTAATAATATTATTAGTGTTATGGATAGTCTTGGGTGAAACTAAGAGGAGGACTTCTACTTTGAAGATTTGGTTTTTGGAGGATCATCCATCTGATAAGCTCAAGATCTAGATTTGGAAGGAGTCCAATTCTACTGCCCCAAATTTCGGTCTGTATGAAATGTAAGAAAAATCGTTTTTCTCCTTATTTTGATTTAAAACATCATGCATGGAACTAGATCCACATGACATAATTATGAGTAATTTATAAACATGAATTAGATGAGTCTAATAGGGGTATATGAGCCTAACAATTGGTATCAGAGCATTGGTGTTGCATGCATATCATTTTATGGTTTTTTTTTTAGTTGTTTGATAACAAAATAAAAACTAGAAATTTGTGACATATAAGATAAGCCACGAAATTTTGATTCATGTTATACATTTTGGTTCTAAAATATTTTTAGGTCACTTTTATGATTTATGGATGATTATTGCTCATTTTAATGATTTTTAGTGAAATAATCACATTTTATTGAATAAAATAAAATTTTATTTACTAAAAATAGTTAAACTTCACTTCTGGCCGTAAAATTTTAGTATGACCTCACATGTATATTTTATGTATTGTATGTAATATTTCGTGTTAATATGATTAATATTGCATGATTTATGATTTTGATATGATAAAAATAGTATAAATGGAGGTTAAATGACTAAAAATAGTTAAACTTCAAAACAGACCACAAAATTTTAATATGATATCACATGCATATTTTACAGATTGTATGTAGAATTTGAGATAGATATGATTTATTATGCATGATTTATAATTTTAATGGTTAAAATGATATAAATAGTGACTATTTTTAGCAAAAATAGCTAAATAGAATTTTATGGCATGAAATTTTTCCCCTAATGTTTTATATATAATATGGACATCAGATCTAAAGTTACATGATTAATTTTGATTGATTTGGTATGTTTATTGATTTTTATGTGATAAAATCGATAAAAGGGCAACTTGATTAGTCATAAAAATTAATTCGAAATTTTTGGTTCAAATTTTGCCATTTCTAGGTTCTGGAAATTATTTAAGAATGTTCAAAATTTATATTTTAATTTTTTTCATAATTGTTATGTTTAATTTGGAATTAAATGGTAAAAGTTATGATTTATACGATTTATTAATGAAGTAAATTATAAATATTTTGTGGGCAAATTTTATTGAGTTTTTGGAATCTTGGTAATATTCCTGTATATGCAAAAATGTGATTTCAAAATTTTTCAAATTTTTATGATTTATTGGGAATTATTTCATAATTATTATGATTAAAAGAAGTTTAAATAAGCAATAATACAAAACCATGTTGAATTATTGTCAAATGTTTAGTGAAGACTAATTTTTGAGTCATAAGAAGGTTAGGATAATTAACTTGGGCTTAAATTTGATTTAAGTATTGATTTGTTATTTTAATAAGTTATTATCACGCATTTCCATAAAACCGGATTATATAAGATATAAGGTTTAAGTAGGGTGATTTGGCACATTAATTTGGAATTTTAGACACATTATGCTGCATATTTTATTGATGAATGTCATATTTTATTTATGTAATTTTGAATTATGTAATTTTATCTTAGTATGAGCTTAGTTTTAATCGGTATTACCCGTAATGTAAGGGAATACTGATTCGATTGTAATTTTAATGTGATCTCGTATCACTTTTATTTTTACTAGATTCATTTTTACAAATGTATAATAGAAATGCTATGTAATTTTATTATTATTCCGGAGTTCCTTCAAGACGGTGCCAATCGGAAAGGCGTTCTGATCAAGACGGAGTGCTTGGGAAGCGTGCCACTTGCAGTTCAAGGGACCAATGGAGTTGGTTTCCGAATTTGTAAATAGAATATTAGATTTTCTATTTTAGGAAGGCCATACTAGGAAATATATTTATTGCTTTGTATTTCTCCTTTATATGTTTGTATGCATTGCCAAATCGCCATAAACTAAACATGCATATTATATCGAGTATTCGACGGTGTCAATTATAATTATCGTTACTTCGAAAATTTAGTTCACTTAATTTTGATAGATAATAAATTGACTCGACTTCTCACGTTATTAAAAATTGAGACTTAGCCTTACCAAATAGTAGGAACCCATGAATCTCAATTTCATAAGGGGTATAATATGATTTTTCGGGGTGCTTTCTATTGACGATTGGGTAAGTGGGGTAATAAGATTATACTTCGAAATTTGGTTATACTCAACGGAAAGATTCGGGCCCGTGGCTAATACCCGTCGAATCAAAGTTCCGGGCTAAAGATGACAATAATAGTATTTCATCGACCGAGAGTTCTAAGTGTAGAATCGGATAAAGTGTTAACCCACCGAGTCATATTAGTTAGGTTGTAGAGGGTCCGTTGTCCCACAATCGAGTTAGTATGGATTTGGATCTCAGAATCATTTATATAATTGGGTGGAGGTCATTATATAAATGCTTAAACATGCTAAAATGTTTTCATATATTAACGATGAATGTTTCTTTTCCCACTATTTCGTTGTTTTATGTTGTTCTTTATCATTTCTCCTATTAATATACGATATCAATTCGATTGTAACACGAGTCTCCGCTAAACCACTATTACTAACGACAAATAGAATCTCTTTCTAAATCCTCAAATGAACCGTTTAAATAGGGCATGAACTAGTTCCATAGGAATCGTTCTATTTCATAGAACTCCGTAGGAGTTGTCCTATGTCATATAAGATTAGCATCTTAAATTCCTAACATGCCTATGTATGATTTCTTGTGAATATGTGTGAATAGAAGTAATGATTAGTCAAAATATGTTTTGATAATATCTTCTATGCATCCACGGTTCAAAAGTCTTATTGCTCAAACTAAACACTTGTCATTAAGCACTTATGTTATTAAGAAAATGACAACGTTAAATTGGTAAATTGATTTATTAGAAATTTTGATTAACCAAATACCACAATAGAGTTAACACTTGTGAAGGATTAACTAGGAATTTATATGACGATAAGTCTTCATTAAGTAGAAATTCTTGAAGTCAGTGGGATCAATAATAAGTAAGTACCTATCTTAATTATTAAGGATAGAACTAGGCTCGAAAGAGAATGTGTTAGACACTAAAATAGATACAAACCCCAATAAATAAAGATCAAGGAAGTTGGTCGTGTGACTCCAACATATTCCTTCTTGAAAATCTATGACATTGACATTGCATTCTTGCCAAATACCACATCATGAGTATTTGATACAAATTTGAGGATTTCATCATAATATTTGGCATTATCGTGTGACGACTAGCAAGAATGTTGTAGTGTACTCATTTTAGTTTAGAAATGTACCTCAATAATTGTTATGATGTACAATATGTCTAAATAAGAATATAATTCAAGTTTTTGTTGAAAACGCAAGGGTTTCTCTATTATATAATTAAAACAAGCGTTGTGCCCTAACATACCACGATTAAGTTTATGGTGAGACCATACAAATCAAGGTAATTATATTCAAACTAGAAATAAAATGTCATATATACAAGACTCAAGTTGGTGACCCCAATCATTTCTCAATTCTCGATTGAAAATCACATTTAGAAACTAGTTTTTACTAGTCTCCCAGACAATTTGGTTTGGAATCTTTTGGTGTGTGCGAATCTTGTATTCAAAGCAAGTTAATTCATGACTTTTTCTGGAAAAGGATTATGAATAGAGCAAGATATTCGACCTATTTACACTTTGAAGTGTGTGGTCGAATACAATTTCAATCAGAGAAGGTTATTACTTCCTCATCTCTTTTACCAACGAATTAGGTAAATACTTGATATCCACTTAATGAGGTAAGAAGAGAAATTCTTTGAATAAGTTTAATGAATGTTTAAAATGTATCAAAACCTACAGATTATAAAACCAAAGTATTAGTACTTTGTTAAAATAGGGACCAATAAAGTGATGACTTTTATCTGCACCAAAAAGAGTGGCATATGGTATCCAAAGTTCACTTTCATTACGATAAGATTGAATCTTTACATTGTAGTTGGAGGTAGTTTTTGTTATAAAATTTGTCTGGAATTTAAATAATATAAAACATGGTTAAAGCAATCATCTACTTTTTATATGAGATATGGTTAGACATGGTACCTAAATTGTAGCTTGTTTATATAGTCAAAATGTGCTCTCTCTTTCTACATGATCACGAGAACAAAGGGTTTGTGGCTCGTGATGCTGTCGATTAAATAAAAGAGGATTATTTCTTAAAGACAGAGTGGGAGAAAATGTTCATGAGCCACAAACTGGGAATAAGACGTAGGAAGATGTTCCTTCTTCGTCAAAATCAGTAATTATTTCTTCGAAACCTAAGTTGACAGGAGTCATGTTACCTTTTGAAAGTAACAGTCGTGCAACTTACTAAGATGCTTTATCTAGTTTCAACTCCACAAGAGTCAAAAATAAGCATTGATATGAACATTATTTGCGCACATTTAGTCCCCTAATTGAGCCTATTTTGCATACTATTATAACATTCTATGACCATTTTATCCGTCAAAGCCTTCCTATTTGCTTTTCTATCGCATTTCATATGTTTTGTAGAAAAGGAGATAATAAGACGGAAATTCCCGTCTTTCGTGCATATTTGGAAGCTTATTGATGATATTAGATGGACTAGTATGAAGAGGAGGCAAGAATGATGACCAATGATGTAGGAATAAAGAATATATAGAAGGGTCATAAGGTTTAAAGCAAGGAGGAAAAGCAAGGAAGCCATTCATGAAGAAAATTGCTCGAAAACTGAACCAAGGGTTGCTCCTTTGGCTCTGAAAATATGCTAGATGGAACGGCGTCGAAAAAACAAGTGATCTAGGCTTTTGAATCACTCCAATAGGAGTCCGGATGAGAAAATGACGTCCGTTTTACAATCCGAGGTCAAACAAAGAAGCTGTTCGGGAATCCGCGCGTCCCGAGACAGAAGACGCCCGTCTTCTCAAGAAAACGCCCATATTCCCCCAAAGACGCCCGGGCAGAATCTCCAGAATCCGCCCGTCTTGCTCCAAATCCGCCCGTCTTCCCCTGCTACAATCCGCCCGTCCCGACACCAATCCGCCCGGATTCCTTTACAGCAATTTTCGTGTTCTTCAAGCTCCATGAAAGATGCCCATCCTTCGGAAAATACCGGTGTTTCCCTGCTCAAATCTAAAAAGTGTAATTACTAATTTAGCCTTAGTTAACCTAATGAATCCCTATTATAAATACCCCATTTGTAATAATCAAATCATCAAGTTTGGAGAGTAGAAAAATCCTTCTCTTAGATTAGATTAGGAGTAGATTAGAATAGATTATCATTTAATCTTTCCTCAAATTACACATTAATCTTTCCTTAATCATTGTTCAAGTTTATTATTCAAGTTTATTATTGGGTAATTGAAGATTATTGGGTTTATTGGGAGATTGACAACCTTCCATCAATCATCAAGTTCTTCTATTATTCCTTGCTTTATTGTTTGGATCATCTTAAGTTGCTATAATTCCTTTACTCTTACTCTTTATTGTTCATTTCTTCATTCCATTATCATGTTTATACTTGTTGTGATGATTGACACCATTAATGACATGTTTCCCATGATAATGAGTGAGTAGTCTTTTAGCTAGGATTAATGGGTAATTAGGGGAAACCAACATGGGATTGATTAATGCTTAATCGAATATGTTCACATGATTAAATTGCTTGCTTGTTGTGATGTCAACTTTATGCACATGTTATGTTTGATGAAATGCTAAGCCTATGAATCCTTGCATTTACAACCATCTCTTATCTATTCAACTTGACTTGTAAGATATAAACCAACTCGAGTCTTGTTAGACCATGCATAGAAGTTGAATAGGAGGAAAGTAAGTCGACTTGTAGGTGTTGTACAATCTAATCGATTCGGCTCCGGGACCCAACCCTTCCTATGAACCGTAAGACATAAACCAACTCGGTTCCTCCACAACATTAATTGCTTGCAACTTTGTAAACATGTTTGTATGATCAATACCATGAATCCCCTATGACCCCATGATATCCTAGCACTTTTTTACATCTTCCCTTTCATTGCTTGTTTTACTTTATTGCTTGCATTAATCTAGGACACAACTACAAACCCAAATCAATCGTGACACTAGCATAAATTGAGATAGATAGACTTAGAACCCAAAGCACACCGTCCCATGGATCGACCTCGACTTACCGCTAACTAGTAGTTTGTTGAGTATTATAAATGTGTTTGATTGGATGTGACCCGACGACATCACCCATCAAAATGGCGCCGTTGCCGGGGACGGTGCTATGTGATTAAGTTCTTGCTTGTTTATCTATTTTGATTTTGCTTTAACCTTGAGGAACTTGTTCCTCAAGGATTTTTTTTACCGTTTTCTTGTAGTTTCCTTGCTTGTAGTTATATCTTTGTCCTAGTTATGATGATGACCGAAGGCTTGGCACATGGAGTATGTGGTGGATCTTTTGAGTATGATTATGGGTATGGGGAGTTTGACGAGCAAGTCAACACAAACCTACCTTACAACTCATACAATGAAAATCCTAACCACTACCCCAACTTTTCTTACCACAGCCCCCACATCCAACATCCTCAACAACCACCCTCCCAAAACCCACTTTACAATCAATGCCAAATGTCATCCTACAATGAACACCCATACCACCAAATTCCCATGTACCCACAACAAGAGAATGAGCATAATCTTGACATGCAACGTGTGGTTCTCCAAATGTTAAGGGACCAACAAAATCTCTTCATGCAAATGCTAGAAGAGAGCCAAGCTAGGGACAATGTTCTCAAAAACATTGTTACTAATGGTGAGAAGTTGGCAAATCAAATTGCCCAAATGGAAGCTACCCAAATGCTAAATGAAGAAGAAGGGGAAGATAATGAGGGTGAAGAAGAATTTGGATGGCATTATGAAGCTACTCTTGTGAATCCCCCACCACCTCCTAAATTCATAAGTATTGAACATCCCATATTCCAACTTGTACCCAACCTTAAAAACATTCATGATAGATGTGAATATGAAGATGTTACTTTTGAAGAAGGGGAGTGCTTGATTGATTATGGACCAAGAGTGGATGATGAATTGAAGCATGATGAAGTTGGAGAGGAGAGCAATGAATTGGAGGCCAATTATGAGACAAGCACTTTGTCTAAATTGCCTCATGTATCTAGCTCCCACACTAGCCTTGCTTCTCCAATTTGGGACACCTATGATGATGATGAGGAAGATCTCCCACCACAATTTCCCTCTATGACCCATGTAGAGGAAGTGTGTTCCCTTGACACTTATGGGAGTGGAGGTAAAACTTTGAAAGAAGAGGTTGATGAATTTGAACTTGCAATCTTTGGGGAATTGAGAGGTCAAGAGGAAAACTATGATGTTGGCATCTTTGATCATAGTTTGGAAGAAATTGAAGCTCTTTTCTTTGGAAATGGTTCAAGTTCTAAGGAGGGTCAAGAAGAAAGTGAAGATAATGAAAGCATGAATGACCTCAATGGTGAGAAGTTGACTCCTCCACATCTTATCCTTCAACTATCCCCTCATCAAAGAAATGAGAACTCTCCTTCTACTATTGAAGGATTGATGAATCAATGCTCTATCATCATAGAATTTGAAAGAGATGGTAAAAAGTGGAATCCTCCGGATGAATATGGGCAATACTTCATACCTTGTATTGACAAGAATCATGTGCTTGTTGGTTTGAAGCATTGGAAGAAGCCAAGTGCCAAGGGCAAAACAAATTGGAGAGTGTTTAGCAAGTTCTATTCCAAGCCAAGATGGGTAAACTACGTTTTGACATCACCAATCTCCTATTTATGCTTACATGAAGCCCATTCAAAAGCCTTTGACCGGTTGTTGAGAGCATTAAGCAACATGGACAACATCAATAATCATGGCAACAAGGAATGAGTTTGGTGGAGTCCTCCCTCAAACCACCATTTGTAAGATACCCATTCCCTTGACTTTGCATTACATTTAGCTTGCATTTGTATTATATTTCATATTGCATTCACATTAGTTAGTTCATATAGTATAGTTGCATTGTAATATATTTCACATGATTCATATAGTTAGTTGCATATAGACTAGAATTCATGCATAGTTACTAATGGCCAAACCTATTCTTTTCTACACTAGAGATGGTGTTTAAATCGGTTTGGGGAGGTTTGATCATGGGTGACCAGAGTTTACTAGAAATCATGCATCATATAGTTTAGATTGCATTCGTTTGTTATATATGACATATAAAATTGCCTTTAGTTAGAGCATGCATTCATATCATATCATTGCATTTGTACTTCAATTTCCATAAAATCAAAAATCCAAAAACATGTTTTTCTTTTTCATTCCTACTCCTACATTTACATTGAGGACAACGTCCAAAATAAAGTGGGGAATGGGAATTTATATTCCAAAAATGCATAAAAATTGAAAAATTTTGAAAAATCACAAAAATATATCTTTTAATTTCATAAAAACAAAAACCATAAAAATTGAAAAATTTGAAAAATCCAAAAACATGTTCATTTCCTTTGTAGTGTAGTCTTGTATATATTGTTTGTATATATTGTGTTTGTCATCCTTGTTCACATTGATTGACTACGCCACATCCGAGACATGAGGATATTGAAGACCGCATGGTATGATCTTTCCAATCTCCTTTTTCCTCTTTATGTTAATGACTATGTGGCTTTATTTTAATTGATGCGGTACAACAATGTGAACTTAGGACTTGCATTTAGTTTATTTGGCATATTAGTTGGTAGAATCACTTGCATTAGGATGTATATATGTTAGTTGCATCATGGCATGTAGTTTGCATGTTAGAAAAATTTTGCGAAACCGTCTACTTGGGAATCTTGACAAGTATATATAGGCCCTAGTAGATGGTTTTTGTTCTTAAGACTTTGCTTGTTAGAATACTTGTAAAACACCCTAGGATGTGTCATGCTAGTATCCTTTGACCCATGGATTAAGGCCTAGTCAAGAGTACCTTGTGGTGTGATAACTCCTTGGCTACCGTTTATTCCAAGGTGACCCTTGAAACCATGCATCCATCCATCCATCATCCATGTTCTACCATATATTTTGTCATCAAAGGGAATGGGCACAAAAAGAAATCAATTTGAGTTCAATGAAATGAAAAGTGAAAGAAAGTTTGCAAAAATCCATCTAATGAAAAGAGGAGCAAAAATAGAACTCCTAAAGCTTCAAATATAAGCCACCCTCACTATATATGGGGTGACTTTGAAAATGTTCAAAGGAAATGCAAAGAAAGGTTGAAAGTTGTCAAGTATTGAAATGCCAAACATCAAAGAAATGGCAAGAAAGTGTTCTCAAATGTTATTTGCCTATTTTGCATACTATTATAACATTCTATGGCCATTTTATCCGTCAAAACCTTCCTATTTGCTTTTCTATCGCATTTCATATGTTTTGTAGAAAAGGAGATAATAAGACGGAAATTCCCGTCTTTCGTGCATATTTGGAAGCTTATTGATGATATTAGATGGACTAGTATGAAGAGGAGGCAAGAATGATGACCAATGATGTAGGAATAAAGAGTATATAGAAGGGTCATAAGGTTTAAAGCAAGGAAGCCATTCATGAAGAAAATTGCTCGAAAACCGAACCAAGGGTTGCTCCTTTGGCTCTGAAAATATGCTAGATGGAACGGCGTCGAAAAAACAAATGATCTAGGCTTTTGAATCACTCCAATAGGAGTCCGGATGAGAAAATGACGTCCGTTTTACAATCCGAGGTCAAACAAAGAAGCTGTTCGGGAATCCGCGCGTCCCGAGACAAAAGACGCCCGTCTTCTCAAGAAGACGCCCATATTCCCCCAAAGACGCCCGGGAAGAATCTCCAGAATCCGCCCGTCTTGCTCCAAATCCGCCCGTCTTCCCCTGCTACAATCCGCCCGTCCCGACACCAATCCGCCCGGATTCCTTTACAGCAATTTTCGTGTTCTTCAAGCTCCATGAAAGATGCCCATCCTTCGGAAAATACCGGCGTTTCCCTGCTCAAATCTAAAAAGTGTAATTACTAATTTAGCCTTAGTAACCTAATGAATCCCTACTATAAATACCCCATTTGTAATAATCAAATCATCAAGTTTGGAGAGTAGAAAAATCCTTCTCTTAGATTAGATTAGGAGTAGATTAGAATAGATTATCATTTAACCTTTCCTCAAATTACACATTAATCTTTCCTTAATCATTGTTCAAGTTTATTATTCAAGTTTATTATTGGGTAATTGAAGATTATTGAGTTTATTGGGAGATTGACAACCTTCCATCAATCATCAAGTTCTTCTATTATTCCTTGCTTTATTGTTTGGATCATCATAAGTTGCTATAATTCCTTTACTCTTTACTCTTTATTGTTCATTTCTTCATTCCATTATCATGTTTATACTTGTTGTGATGATTGACACCATTAATGACATGTTTCCCATGATAATGAGTGAGTAGTCTTTTAGCTAGGATTAATGGGTAATTAGGGGAAACCAACATGGGATTGATTAATGCTTAATCTAATATGTTCACATGATTAAATTGCTTGCTTGTTGTGATGTCAACTTTATGCACATGTTATGTTTGATGAAATGCTAAGCCTATGAATCCTTGCATTTACAACCATCTCTTATCTACTCAACTTGACTTGTAAGATATAAACCAACTCGAGTCTTGTTAGACCATGCATAGAAGGTGAATAGGAGGAAAGTAAGTCGACTTGTAGGTGTTGTACAATCTAATCGATTCGGCTCCGGGACCCAACCCTTCCTATGAACCGTAAGACATAAACCAACTCGGTTCCTCCACAACATTAATTACTTGCAACTTTGTAAACATGTTTGTATGATCAATACCATGAATCCCCTATGACCCCATGATATCCTAGCACTTTTTTACATCTTCCCTTTCATTGCTTGTTTTACTTTATTGCTTGCATTAATCTAGGACACAACTACAAACCCAAATCAATCGTGACACTAGCATAAATTGAGATAGATAGACTTAGAACCCAAAGCACACCGTCCCATGGATCGACCTCGACTTACCGCTAACTAGTAGTTTGTTGAGTATTATAAATGTGTTTGATTGGATGTGACCCGACGACATCAACCATCAAGCATAAACATGAAAAATGTTTATTTAGCTTGGTTGATTGGTGGCAAAGGGTTTTGCACGCAACAACAACGCTTCATTAAAATTCGGATTTTATTGTTGGATTTAAAAATCATCTTGCATGAGTTTTGAAAATCGCAACTACCCTAAGGTAGGATGAAAACTTAAGAAGAAGTCGTAAGTAGAAGTAAAGGAGTTGAATTGTATGTTTTAATCATGTGATAAACTTTTCTCGAATTGTCGAGTAGTTCTATTTATACATGGCGTTTAGTGGGAGTAAAATGGTGTTATTAATCTTATATGTGAATGACATATTGATCACTATGAGTGATGAAAGAATTAGGAGAAGAATAATACATCTTTAAGATATCCAGTTCGATGGATATTAGCATAAAGTTAATATTCTTATGTTAATAAGAACTTTGACAAGTTCAAAATTATTGAACATGAAGAAATTGAATCTATATGCTTCCGCTGCGGGATTAATTCATTATGCTAAGATGTATTACCATTCTTAAACCTCGTATACTTGGAGTATGACGAGATGTTACAAATCGAATTCTTGAGAGAAGTCTCTATATAGCCGCTTAGTTCATTAGTTAGTACTCAGGAAGTACTAAAGATATGAAGCTAAGCATTTAGAAATGAGATGGATTTATGTGCAAGGAGTTACACTAAAACCATATTCTAAACACATATGGATGGTTAGGGAACCATCTGGGCTATATTATTTAAGGAGGATATCTGCTAGAAATATCCTAGGCAGTTGAACAATGAAATATGCACAACGGAAATTGAGTACACTTGCAATAATGAGATATGCAAGAAGGAAGGGATGATATTAGGATTCGGTTTTCTGAATTGGAGGAACTATGGTAGTTTGTTCCAATATCTGAAGCCTATCCCTACTCACTGTGAGGACAGTGTGAGCTATTCTAATGCAAGAGAGCCTATGTCTAGATTGGATCTAGACACGTACTCAAAAGTTTTATAATAAAGATTATACATAACAAAGGGAAAAAGTATATAGTAAGGTTTGGAAAGTGCAAAGTGTTGCTAAGACTTAATAACCAAAGCCTTCACGTAGGCTTAGCATGATAAGTTATGCCATTTCAATTGAATTGAGATGATCAACTATATTCAAAATTAAAAATGAATTATAGATTATGTAGTAATTGATTTTTTATCAATTTTACATATGTGATAATACATTCATCATTTGAGTTTTATACAAAACTTTTTCTTTAATACTTTATTTTTCCAAATAGGTTGTCAAGATAATATTGAACCCTATTTAAGTGAACTGGATTAAAATAGTATTGGCCCCTAGTTGCTTATATGAAGTGGCATCTCCAAGTGCCTAGAGTGTGATGCGATTAATGACAAGTTCAAGTGCCACAGAGTCATAAGAGATTACTAGTCGATCACATAGGCAGACTGTAAGGGACACTCTGTCGGGCAGTGACCACTTATAGAGTTCTGGTAATTTTTATAAAGCCTGGTCGTGGCGAGAGCTACTATAGTATTCGTTTCAGTCAATTCTTAGACTAAAGATGATTCGCCTAAGGTGGCACAGTTTCTAAGTGACTTTGATTTTTGCTCTACGACTTTCGTAACTGAGGTCAAATGGGCATCTTTTGGGTCATGATGAGCTGTGGCTATTCGAAGGGAACAATGCGATAGGAATTGTCCACCCCTTGTCAGGGTTATTTAAAATCTCAAGGCCACTCGAGGAGTAGTGAACTGAAAATGCGTGGCCACGCTCGGAAGGTATCTACAGTAGATAATCCCGGTCAGACAGTTACTCTCTAGATCAAGGAAACCACTCTACATATGATCAAATGCAAGTACGACCTGCAAGACACTTTGCATTGAGTGGGAGATGATGTAATAGGACAAGAGAATTGGTGACGCACAGTACTTGTCTCGGACAAGTGGGAGATTGTTGGAGTAAGTGTCCTCAACAATAGTGCGATCAAATTAATAAATCTCATATAAGAATACGTAAGGGATGATTCAATATGTATAGTCAACTGATCAACATTAATCAGTAATGATTGGGTAACTAGAGTTTGACGTTACTGTCGTTTGACGGTGGTGATCAGTTGATCCCTTAAGGTCACACACATAGGACAATTCCCTTAATTCATAAGTTAATTAATTGTATGTCGATATAGATTAATTAAATCCTTAAATAGAACAAATTTTATCAATGAGTGAGAGTTATATATCTTATTGTAATTTGATTAAATAAGATTCGTTTTTGTAATTAATATGTTATATTACTAAAATTTATTAATGTTTATGAAACATTTCAGATAAGAGTAATTGGTTAATTATAATTGCAAAATGTTGTAGATTATATTAAGTAGACTTAATGTGACCCATTTTATATACATGTAATTGTGAATTACTTGTTAATTTGTTAAATATAATTTATTTAATTATGAATAATATTTAATTTGTTAAATATACATTAATATGTCTAATGACATGTTACATGTCACATGTCACAACATATTTCAAATGGCAAATTACAAAAATAAAATGGAAGTCCATTTTATGGTAAAGGGACCGGTTTTTAAGCATGGGAAGGATTAGGATTGTGTGGTTGATTATTTTAATAAGTTGAACATAATCATCACATCTATTCCACTAAACCTACCCTATTGTTTTGGGTAAGACAAAAAGCAAAAAGAGAAAGCTTTATCCCTTCCCCATGGACCCAACAACCGGTACCCCCCTCCCCTTTTAAGATGAGATTAGTTCTCATTCTTGATTATGAAAAAAAAAACTCTTATGCTCTCACTTTCTCCTTCTCACATAAATTGTTTATGTTCATAAAACTTGTTCTAAATCTAATATTATCATAAAATACTTGTGTAGTATTTACATTATTACTAGATTTAATAATTTTAAGGTAAGTAGTAATATTATCTAGTTAATAATATTAGTAGTGTTATGGGATAGTCTTGGGTGAAACTAAGAGGAGGCCTTCTACTTTGAAGATTTGGTTATTGGAGGATCATCCATCACAATAAGTTCAAGATCTA
Organism: Silene latifolia; assembly: GCF_048544455.1. Lineage (NCBI taxonomy): Eukaryota > Viridiplantae > Streptophyta > Magnoliopsida > Caryophyllales > Caryophyllaceae > Silene > Silene latifolia. Next base: position 84,091,091 of record NC_133529.1, read on the forward strand.
GATTTGGAAGGAGTCCAATTCTAGTGCCCCAAATTTCGGTCCATATGAAATGTAAGAAAAATCGTTTTTCTCCTTATTTTGATTTAGAACATCATGCATGCAACTAGATCTACATGACATAAATTATGAGTAGTTTATAAACATGAATTAGATGAGTCTAATAGCGGTATATGAACCTAACAGTGGCATCTCGATTAGAGCCTTCATCTTGGATGGATCAATCTCTATACCTCTTTGACTTACTACATACCCCAATAACTTGCCGGAAGTGACTCTAAATGCTCATTTCTGAGGATTAAGCCACATGTTGTACTTGCACAATCTGAGAAAGAACTTGCAAAGGTTGGCGATGTGACCTTGCCTATCTTTGGACTTGACAATCATGTCATCGACATATACTTCTACTTCTTTGTGCATCATGTCGTGTAACAGGGTAGCCGCAGTGCGTTTATACGTTGCTCCTACATTGATTAATCCGAACGACATAACAGTTGAGCAGTAAGTACCCCATTGAGTGACGAACGCTGTTTTGTGTATATCTTCTTCAGCCATTTTAATTTGGTTATACCCCCCATATCCGTCCATAAAAGGGAGGAGTGCGTGATCTATTGTATTATCTACCAATATATCGATGTGGGAGTGGAAAATCGTCTTTTGGACTGGCCTTGTTGAGGTCCTTGCAATCAAAACAAATCCTGATTCGCCCATCCTTTTTAGGTACGGGGACTATATTAGCCACCCACTCTGAATACTCGAAAACGTTGATGAACCCGACTTTGAATTGTTTGTCTACTTCCTCCTTGATCTTTAGGGCCCATTATGTTCTCATTCGACAAAGCTTTTGTTTTACGTGTTTGAAACCTGGTTTGATTGGGATTCGATGTTCTGCAATATCCTTGTCTATCCTTGGCATATCCTTGTAGGACTAAGCAAAGACGTCTTTGAATTCGTGAAGAATGTCGATGAAGCGAGCTCTTTCGTTTCGGTCTAAGGTCGTCCCTATCCTAAGTTCTTGGGGTTCTAACTTTGTCCCTACGTTGATAGGTTCATTGTTCTCTATAACTGGTGCCCCTTTACCCTCCTATAGTATTTATTTAATTATGTAGGGAGGTAGTTCGATTGAGTATGGGTCAGGATCATCCTCAGTATCATCACAAACAGAATTACAATCAAGATAACACGAAGAGTAAGTAGAATCGGATTTATTCATATTAATGTTTAAAAATAGCTGAAACAAAGATGCCATCTGTGATGTAGTCAGTGGAGTTAAAGGGACAGTTGCTGGGGCATTCCCCGAGCTACTGTCACTAGACGATGCTAAACTAGGAGAAACAAAGGGATGAGGAGTGACAATAGGAGGAGACTCTCTAATGACTTTCCTAGACTTAGACTTAGTTTCTGACTCCGACTCTGACTCAGATTCGAACTCGTCATCTTCTGTTTCTCCTTTGAACATCTCTCCTTTTCTAGTTGTGAGCTTGAAGAGCCTTCCTTTATTGTTGGTCCATTTAATTGACTTTCTCCATCCTTTCTGCTGATTGGCTTGGTTCGCATCTGTGATGAGTGCTGCAGGATTGAAATGGTCATCCCGAAGTATATTGGTAATAATCTCGTCCTGGGCTGCCTTAACGAATCGATCTTCTCCGAATAAATGGCTGATGGCTTGCTCGTCGAGACAAGGTATCTCGCGATCTTTAAAGGCAGGAACCGTTTCCTAGGGAATGAAATAGCAACCGTTGAACACTTCGATTCCAGCTATCATGTTGCCTTTGAACATCCAAGGTTCGGGAAATCCGTGAAAAGATTCATGGTCTCTTCCTTGACGAAGTATCCATTCAGCGTAGGGTGATATGGTCGCATTTGTATTCCTTGATTTTTGCGATCGTGGACTTGAGTAAGCATTTCGATGGCTTTGGATACGGTAGACCTGTATCCTAACCCTAGGTTTATCTTCTGGGAATGGCCTTCTTTAAATGGTGGGATGGAGTTCTTCGGGATAAGGTATCCGGTTGACCACTAAGTTGGAGAAGGGGTTGAAGTATAGAGCTGCCAATTCACTTTCCACAAGGTTGATGATTTGAAATCCTCCCAACTCGTGTACTGGATCGACACGACCTGATTGCTAGACATCTTTTCGATGACTGCTTTGATAGGTGACGAAGTGATTGTCACTATTCGGCCATCTAGAGGGACTTTGATCTTTTGAAGCAACGTGGATGTCACAGCTTTAGAAGCGTGAATCCATGGCATTCCTAGAAGTATGTTAAATGATGCCTCGATGTCTATTATTTGGAAGTTGACCTTTCTTTCAATTGGCCCAGTGTCTTTAGTAAGATTGATGAGACCTATCACTTTGCGCCGCGCCCCATCGTATGCGTGAACACCTTGATTAGTTGGGCTCCATTCTGACTCCTTCATGCCTAGCTTGTAAGCTGTCTTTAGTGGTATGACATTGACTGCGGAACCATCATCCACTAGTGTCATGGGTACGTTCTTCTTGAGACATGTGACTGTAATGTACAAAGCTAGATTATGAGTGACACCAAAAGGTGGCAAATCTTCATCTGAGAAAGTAATTGGGTTACTTAGCTTGATTGAGTCCTCGAGGAATAGGTTGACCACATCATCTGAAGTAGAATCGTGTGCTATGTTGAGTTTTGCCAATGCTTGTAGCAAAGCTTGGCGATGTGGAAATGAGCTAGCAACTAGTTGCCACACTGAAAGATCAGCCTCCGTCTTCTGTAATTGCTTCATCAAGTTGTCAGTAACTGAATCTTCATTGTTCTATGTTGGAGATACGACATTCCCATTTGTGGCAGAATTATTTGTTTGTACTGGAGCGACATTTTGATATGGGCGACCAGATCGAGTTAAGTGATCTATGTCGAGATCTTCCAAAGTTTTGACCAAGGGATGTTCTTTGAGATAAACATCTTCGTGATCGTCGGCCCAAACGCCATTGATAGTGTTGCGTTCTTTGAGGTATAGGATTTCAGATTCTAGATGGATAATCCGTCGAACCAAATCGTCAACTGCCGTGATGACTTCCTGTATTGTAGGCTCATGGGATAGGGTAATGGTCATTTGCATGGCTCTTGGTGTTGAGAGTTTGACTTTTGCAAAGATGATACAACATTTTCTAATTCAACTACCTATCTACTCACACTACTTGCCGATGTGACGAAATCTGCAAAAGTTGGTGTGATGGTAGAGTAGGCTTCTCCATGGTCGATCATATTGAACTCATTTTCGACTGGAGAAATAAGGTGTGAGCAATCCAAGGTGGATTCCTCATTCGAGATCATTAAAATTACAAGAGAATTCTTTGTGTTGTTAGGTTTTCTTGTGGGAGGGATAGGCAAACGCCCATATTCAATCATGTCTTGGAGAGTATGCTTCAGCCTGTAACAGTTTTCGGTGTCATGTCCTTTTCCCATGTGATACCCGCAATAGGCATTATCATCCCAGAATTTGGCCTTCTTTTCCAGGTCAGGTGTCGGTCCTATTGGTTAGATTCTTCCTTGCTTCATCAACCTCTTCAATGCATTTGTGTATGTGTCACCGATGTCGGTGAACTTCCTTGGTGTACTGTTTTTCTTAGATGGCTCGACGAGGTTGACATCGTCGGTCTTGCTAGTGGAACCGTAGGAACGACTTCTAGTTGATGTTGACCCTTGATATCCGCGTCCTACTGTTTTGGCTAAGAGCCCTTTGTGAATATCATCTTCGATTCTCGTACCTAATATTCTTAAGTATTTGAAAGACTTGGTGTTTTGGTACCTCAAATGATTTTCATGGATAGGCCTTAGATTGTCCACGAACCTTTCCACAAGAGTGGCCTCGTCTGGACGCTCAACTAGTTGGGTGCTAGTCTTCCTCCACCTACTTAGGAAGTCGGTGAACCGTTCCTTTTAATTTTGGGTAAGAACCTCTAAGGTGCGCATGTTGACTTGAATTTTGGCGTTATCCACGTATTGCTTGGTGAACTCGATGGCTGCATCGTCCTAGGTAGAGATCTTCTTGTGGTCTAGAGAGTAAAACCACTGTTTGGGAATAGTGTTGAGAGATGAAGGAAAGATCCTTAAGAACATCTCTGGCTTGATGTCCTTGATATAAATGTAATCTTTAAAAGCACGAATGAGGTTTAGAGGATTTTCGTGCCCCTTAAATTTCGGGATGTCAGTCATGTTGAAAATAGTTGGTAGTTGGGCATTTACCGCTTCATACTTTCGGTTATTTTCCCTGTAAATGTCAACCCCTTTGAGGTACATCAATTGCTCTTCTAAATATTGAAGACGCTTTTCAGCTTCGGTGAGGATTCTGGTACAATCGTTTATGAATGGTGGAGAGTCGTCATTAAATGGAGCGTTAGGAATAGGTTTCTCCGTAGGAGGGAGCCTTGCTTCTACAGCCACTATGCGATTTTTGATGGTTTGGAGGCGAGCATAGGCGACATATTGACTAGTCTGAAGACGGAGTAGCGCAACCAGGATTTGACTATAACCATTTTCTTCGGGACCATGGACGTTTGCTGCGCTTTCATTTGTTCCGATCATCTTGGGCTGAGGATAAGAACCGACGACGAATTAAGACACATTCGACTATTTTGGACATTTACTAAGACAAGACTCGTGGATTGACTAAAAAAGAAGAGAAGAAAAGACATGTGTGTGTCACGTGAGTTAGAAGGAAATTGATTTTGAAATGTAGTACTAGAAAATCATTGTGTGTGATCGTAAGAGTGTTGACTTCGAAGTTTGACTATTTTTTTTTTTAAATGGTTGACACATTTTTGAAATTTTGACAGATTTTCGACTTGACTTTGTTGATTTTGAGCTTTTTAGGCCATTTTGAAAGATTTGTATTTTTGTATTTTGAAGAAAGATTTTTTGAAAATTTTGTCAGAGTTTTGTTTAGAAAAGGTGATAACATACAAGCTATAAACACAAACATGGGCATTATAACGGTATGCTGATTGCTTTTAGAAGGTTTTGGTTTAAAGGGAGGGTTGTCATACCAAGCCATCATAACATGAGTCGGGTCGGTTCCTAGTCCATTTGCACGAGTAGTGAAAGCTCTTGATGCAAACATGAGTAAGCATCGCGGTATGCTTGACCTCAATCCCTATCCATCTTTGGATGCAAATAGGAACTTGCACCAACCAGACGTGACGATTGGTCGAATGGGTTGGTGGTTCGTCGGTTTTGTTACTCGTTGTCAAAAGTTACCTAGACCAAAACAGTATTTATAACTTCACAAACTACTCTACTATTAGTAAAGAGGTATGTAAAGGTCGGATGCCAAGGGACGGGTATTGATGTAGGATTTTCCATTGCAAATGGTTGTGTCTAAGGGTGTCACAATTTGGGTTGAGCTAGGAGATCAACTAAGCTAAATAACAATGTAAATAAACAAGCAAGATGATTAAAATGAGATGTAAACAATTGATTAAAAGCACTAGGGTATCATGGGTTCATAGGGGATTCATGGGATTTGATCATACAAACATGTTTTCTACTAGATGCAAGCAATTATTGCCGTGATGGGATCGAGTTAGTATATATCTTACAATCCCTGGGAAGGTTTGGGTCCCGGAGCCGAATCGATTAGATTGTACAACACCTACAAGTCGACTTAATCCTCGCTATCCAACTATATGCATGGTCTAATGAGACTCGAGTTGGTTTATGTCTTACAAGTCTCATTGAAAATATAAGTGATGGGTAAAAAATGCAAGGATTCATAGGCTCGCGATTCATCAAACATAACATGTGCATAAGTTGAAATCACAACAAGCAAGCAAATTAATTATGAAAGCATATTAGATTAAGCATGAATCAATCCCCATGTTGGTTTCCCCTAATTCCCCATTAACCCTAGTTAAGATGACTACTCACTCATTATCAAGTTTAACATGCTAACAAGGTTGTCAATCATACTAGCAAGACAAAACATGATGAATAAATGAAGATGATTAACAATAATTAAAAAGGGATTAAGAGAATTATACCTAAAGATGATTCCAAATAATAAAGCTAAGAATAATAGAAGTACTTGATGATTGATGGAAGGTTGTCAATCCTCCAAATAAACCCCAAATAATCTTCAATTACCCAAAACTAATGATGAACAATAGAGAAATTAAGGAAATATTAAGAAATGAGATTTGTATTAATGCTAAATTAAGAGTTGATTACAAGATTAAGATGAGATTAAGATTGCATAAGAAGAACATGATAATCCAATTAATACAATGGGGTATTTATACTAAGGATTAGGTACATAAATTAGGGTTACTAAGGGATTAAATGAGGATTAAGACCCTTAAGAAAAGTTGAGGAAGTGCTCCTCTCGAAGGAGATGCGCATATCCGTTTTCATAGTCTTCAAGAAATACGCTCGTCTCGAGCGGCTTGGCTGAGGGACGGTTTGCACTGGACAGGAATCCGAGCGGATTGGGGAAGGCGACGCTCGGATCATCAGGCACCAAGACGAGCATCTTGGCCACGGGACGCTCGGATTGTGGGAAGGCAGGACGCTCGTCTCGAGCACTGCGATGCTCGGATTGCCGGGCAGTCACTTATTCTTCTTTTATTTCTTCAACAATCCTCAAGGATCTTGTTGGAGATACAAGGATCTTTTCATCATTGCCCAATTTACATCATTATCTACATAGGCCTTCTAGCATTGTCTTCCCTTTGATACTTGGTCATTAGATTCAATCAATTTAGCTCTATTTTGCCATGAAAATCCAAGGTTCTTACTCCTTTCCTACCAAGGGATCAAAACCTCAAAGAATATGCAAAACGAAAGACTAAAGATAGTAAATGACCCAATTATGCACTAAAAAGCATAGGAACGAGGCTAATTCGGGGACTAAATATGCTCAAATATGAGTCACATCAAATATCCCCAAAGCGAACCTTTGCTCGTACCGAGTAACGAGGTGACAAAAAACTAGGACCCTTATTCAAACTAACCTACTAATATAGTGGATGTGAGATAATTAGCAAGTCTCACTCCGCCCCTTCAACTCACAACAAGACAACCATGAGGTAGGGTGCCTTCTTGCAAGGCAAGGTGGGGCTTGCCAAAATGGCGATACATCCAAGCATTAAAGCACACAAAACAAGTAATGGATGCATCTATGATGCGTGTCATTTATATGATGTTTTATACCTCATTTTACACGCATTTCAGAGCTCATTTGTGTAGTTTAAGCTACCATTTCCCCTATTTTCGTCTACTTTCGTGTTTTTGTACATTATTGCAGAAATGTGAAGAATTCAGCGGAAATCAAGCTAAATCCGTCCCCAAGTATTTTGCATTGCATTTGACGTGAAGTTTTCACTTAAGGAACGAGCTTGGTGCGCATTCCAAGGCCCAAAAGACAAATTCACGAGAAGTTAAAAGCGGATTACCAGCTAAAGCAGTCGATCGACTGGCCCCCCTTAGTCGATCGACCAACCCACGACTACAGAAGCTACTGTACACTGAAGAGCAGTCGATCGACCGGTTACTATAGTCGATCGACCAAGCCGCTACTCAGACGTGAAGATATAGAACGAGTTTTTCCAAAGCCCAAAGCGATATTAGGTTTAGGAATTATGTTACGTATACTTTCTATATAACGTAACCTAGTTTACAGATACAATCATCCAGTGACATTAAGTTTTACATCAGTTTTACATTCAGTTTTCGTTAGCTTTATTAATTAGGGTTCGAGGATTATTTCGGTATTGAATTCAATTCACTTGGATAATTCGGCTTTGTTCTTTTCCTTCGCAATTCACACGGTACCCTCTGGTTTTGTTCAGTTATTTTGCTTTCGTTTATAGTTATAGAATTGCTAGATCAGTTTCCCAAGCCGAATTGCCATCTTATGTTAATTGTTTATTTTACCGTATTAATCATGAATTCTTTAGTTTATTTAGCCAATCTTATTGTTGTTATCATTCTTAGTATGAGTAGCTAATTTATTCGTGCTAGGATGTAGGGGAATTATAGTGTAGGCGGTGTAGAATTAACATGGACTGAAATCGCGTGTCAGTCGATCGACTGCCATACCTGGTCGATCGACTGACCACGTGAGGTGTTACCTTCGTTTTAATTGTTTTAATTCTTTATTCGACGAATCGAGTGCACACGACTAGTTGAATGTTTAGGATTTGTCTGACCCGTTAGATCGAGAGATAGGGACAGTTGTTAGATCACCAATTAAAATGACTAAGCTATGCTGAGATCAAAAGATAGGTAAAGTTTAGATTATTAGTCACTTTTCAGGACGAGAGTCAGTATTAGTGATATTAGGGACTTATAGCGAGATCGAAAGATGCTATCTGTTAAGAGTGGACCGAGAGGACCTCTTGTTTTCCTGCCTCATGTGTTTGACTTAGACCGACTTAGTTTTGCTGCCGCCGAAACTATAGTGAACCGACCATCCTAGTACCCTTCTTTTATCTGTTTTTATTCGTTTATTTAGTTTATTGTCTTTTATTGCCTTTAGCTATAGACCAAATCAATTCAACCCCCACATTCGTTACCTTAGGCTAAATTAGACAATTATTAATTACATTCGCCTCCTTGTGGTTCGACCCTGTTACCACTAGCCTAGGTTAGTTTTAATAGGAATTATAAATTTATTTTTGGTACTCACAACGACGGGTGTCAAATTTTGGCGCCGTTGCCGGGGAGGCAATTGTTCTAATTTTTAGTTGTTTTTATTTAGTCTTTCTTAGTTTAAGGGACATCCGTTCCTTAAACTCTTCTTATACTCTTCTTGTAGTTTCTTCTTATGCGCAGGTCACAGGGTGGTGAACTACTACCATTCAACCCTGAGCTTGAGACAACCTTACGTGCAAAGAAGAGATTGTTTCAAGATCAACAGTCAGAGGAAGAGCCCGGTTCTCATTCTAGCTTCTACGAGAACGAGCTGCTCGAGGAGGATCCACCTTCATCTCCAGTTTCTACTTCATCAGTTGAGACTGTCACATCTCCAGATATGGCTGAAGAAGCAACCATTGCCAGTCATTCTGAGCCGACAGCCGCGAATCTCTACAAGGGATTTGCTTTACCTGGGGCGGATAGAAAGTTTGAGCCGAAGCCGTCCTATATCAACTTGGTTGAGAGAAACCAATTCGGGGGAGCTGCAAATAAGGATGCATCTAAGCATATGGAGATATTTATTTTTTATTGCTGCTCCATATCCCCACCTACCGGCGTGACCCCAGACCAGGTGAAGGAGACCATGTTTATTTTCTCACTCCGTGATGCTGCAAGGGAGTGGTATAGAGATTTGGATCGAGCTGCTCATGGGATCATCGACTGGAATTCATTAGCCCTGGCATTCTACAAGAAATACTTCTCTGCCTCGAAGACTAATGCCATTAGAGCTTAGATTACGAGCTTTAAACAGGGACCGGATGAGAACTTTCACGAGGCATGGGTCCGTTTCAAGAAGCTGGTGCGAACCATTCCGCACCATGGGTTCGAAAAATGGAGCTTGTGCAATCAGTTCTATAATGGGCTGTGTGACGATCAGAGGGCTATTTTGGATGCTGCAGCCAATAGCCGATTTGCTGAGAATATGGGAGAGACTAAGGGGTGGAAGATCATTGATGACTTAGCCACCCATAAAGCTGAGTATGGGAATTCCAGGGGGAATCAAAGGAGAAGTGCTGAATCTCCTTCTGTGGCTGCATTAGAAGCTCTCACGGCAAGGTTTGAAAAATATGAGTTGGGAGGAGCTTTAAAAGGCGGGATGTATCATGTGAATGTTGTTTCAGACGGTCCTTTCGTCTGTAGAAGATGTGGAGCTGAGGGACATGTTTCAGAAAATTGTCCTAGTCCCTTTGAGTCTTGTGCTGCCTTTCAACATTATAGGCAGACAAACACGTACTATGAGCCTAATGTCCACCCAAACTTGAGGTGGAGTAGCCAAAATGTCCTGAATCCGACTCAACCTCCACAACAACAGCAGCAGCAAACTTATGTGCCCCCTCACAAGCAACAACAGTACCAAAAACCTCCGTATGTTCCTTAACAGCAGCAACAATCACAAGGTTCCGATTTTGCTGAATTTAAAATCTTGTTGCTGAAAGAGTCCTAAGCTAGAGAAGCCGGGATGAAACTACTAGAGAGCCAAATTGCTCAATTGGCTAGCAAGAATACAACTCGAGCTCCGGGACACTTACCGACTCAAACTGACCAAAAGGAGACCCTTAATGCCATCACTTTGAGGAGTGGGTCAACCCTGGAGGGGCCCGTCATGGTCGAGGACGCTGCTGAAAAAGATGAGGCGAAACCGAGTCAAAACAAAGCTGGAACGAGCAAAGGAAAGAAAAAGACGTCTACCAGGTATATCAGTCGATCGACTGATATACCCAGTCGATCGACTAGTCCGCGAGTTACAGGAGCTTCTGGTACTGTTGAAGCCAGTCGATCGACTGACCAACCTGGTCGATCTACTGGAACCGCTGCTGTGGGTGAGCAATTTCGTCCTCCAATACCCAATAACTTAAGGGACCACATGTTTCGGGGTACGACAGTCCTGAAAATATTGGGGCAAGACCCGAGTGCTGATGGGTCAGTCCCGGTTCCGAAGTACGACCCAATGTCGATCAATGGCTCACATTTGAGACGGTCTGAAGAGGGGTCAAGCTTCAACAAAGAGAAGGTGGTGGACTTTCAGCTTAAGTCCACGGATGCCGGCATGCGAGATTTAGAGGAGAGGGCTAAGTTGCTACTTACAGCCCCATACCCAGAGAGATTAGTGCCGACGAAGGAACAGGTATCTTTCAATAAATTTGAAAATGTTGTTCGTAGCTTAAACATACAAGTACCTTTCCCTGAGTTGATCAATCAAGTGCCTGCTTACACTAAATTCATGAAGCAATTACTGTCTAAAAAGAAGTCACTTGAAACTGTGCATACTGTCGCACTAACTGAGGAGACATGCTCTTATTTGTCTCATACTGCACCCCTTAAGATAGAAGACCCAGGAAGTTTTTCTGTTCCGTGTAATATTGGCACCTTTCCTATTGAGAAAGCCTTATGTGACCTAGTAGCCAGTATTAGCGTTATGCCTTTGAGTCTAGCTAGGAAATTGAAGTTGAATAGGTTTGCAGTCACAGACATGACAGTACAGATGCCTGATCGCTCTGCGGTCCAGCCAATAGGAGTCTTAGAGGACATCCCCGTGCAAATAGGGAAGTTCTTCTTCCCTGTTGACTTCGTGGTACTAGATATGCCCGAAGATGCCCACATTCCCATTATTTTGGGTAGACCATTTCTGCACACTGCTGGTGCAGTTATTGATGTCGGTTCAGGTACCTTGACCTTTAAGGTAGGCAAGCATTCCATTGTCATTGCCCATACAGCTAGGAAGAAAGACCCCATGTGGCCTGTCACTTGCAATACGGTTTCTGAAAAGAAATCTTATTTTATACTTCCTTGATATGCCTGTCTCTATTCCTACTCCTGTTGTGACACCTCCGCCCCAGATTGGGAGCAAAGTGGAGGAAGATTCTTCTGTTTTAGATATTGCAGGAGCTGGTTTGGGGAAGAAAGAGCCGCATGTAGTTCCAGCTGCGAAAGAGCCAATCATTCAAAGAGGTGGTCTAGGATGCCTTAGCTATGGCACTGATGAGGAGCCTGATGATGAGCCGGTCAAAGCAACGGAGTCTGATTTGGATTTTGACGAGTCCGAAGAGGTCATTGAGTGGGAAGATGTCCGACATGTTGATCCGTTGAGTTCCGCGGATGCTGAAGTTAAGAAGGGTGCAGCTGAGAAGATGAGTACCGTTGAGGCTACCTCCTGTAGCCAGAAGCCGACCAAGTGGGCCATACCGTGGCCGTTCTTGATCAACTATTAGTTGATCAAAGTGCTCTATCAAAAACTTTATTTATTTGCTTTTAGACATTTTTTTTATTGCTTTTGTGTGCGGGAGACTTCGCATTTATCTTTGTTGCTTAGGATTTTTAAGCACTTTAGACTTTACTTTGGGTTTTGCGCAATTTTGGGCGCGTATTATTGTGCACTTGCAGGTTTTTAGACCTCATTAGCTCAAGTAATTGAGCAAATACGAAGAAATCAGAAGTTACAGCAGTATTTTCGGTCGATCGACCACATAACTCAGTCGATCGACTGAGCTGCAGTTTCCAGGAGCTACTGTTCCTTTCGCCTAGGTCGATCGACTGAGTGATGTGGTCGATCGACCGCCCTGCACTGCTGTACCTGTTCACGACCTCTCCCCTGATGTGTTTGGTCAATTTACGGAATTGAGGGAGTTTTCTACTCCACTTTATCTTCCGTCATTATTTATTTCTTCTATTTTTCTCAAATTATGCACAAAAATATCGCTTCTTTATTGCTTTCTCGATTTTATGCGTGGTACTTTGTTGTCTTTTCAGGTATTTATTAGTAGCACTGCTGGCTACTGAAACCTCTTAGGTCACGCTGGTTTGGGGAGGTTTCCTTTCCTGCGCTTAAAGTCTTGTGAGTTCCCGATTTTCACTTCGTGTCTTATTTTATTTAACGCAAAATCCCGTTTCTCTTTTATTTCATTATATGATTTTGCCCAATGGGGACATTGTGCGATTTGGTTTGGGGAAGGGTTTTGCGTCGCATTTCATTTGCTTGCATTCACGTTTACATTTTTGTTTTGCATTGTTCTTTTCATTTCATATATACATAAAATACCAAAAAAATTGAAAAATTTCAAAAATTTCAATACAAATGCATGTTTATTTTAGCATTTAGGTTGAGTCGGAACGGTAGTATTTCAATGATGACTTTGCATTTGTAACTATTTATGCCTGAGCCTTGCTAATTGACATGTTATTAGTAGAATCATATTTCCATAGTCTACGAGTTTTCGTTAAATTATTTGCTGAACTTGAGATTTGACTTAGATTTTTGGCAAACTACATCATATATCTGAGATTTAGAGCCTATAACTGGTGACATCTATGACCAGTTTATCTAGGAATGTGAGTAGTTACTCCTTATGAGACATGTTACATAAATATGCATAAATATGAACTTAATCTGCTTAATACCTGTATGCATTCGGTTTGTGGTTTGTTGACACATGTGGTAGAGGTTTCCCTTTTCTCATTTTACCCATAAACCCGACACTGCCAAAAATAGCCTTTTTGTCCCGTTAACTACATCCTACATTTAGCCTGCCTTTGTCAAGCTAGTAGTTTAGTTTTTGGGATTGTTACTCGTTTTTGGTGGCATATTCTCCATTGAGATGATGATTAGAAAATGAAAAAGGAAAAAGAAACAAGAAGAAGAAAAAAATGATTCGAAAAGAAAAAAGAAAAAAGGAGTTCTGTACTGTTCAAAGCAGTCGATCGACTGCCATTTCTGGACGATCGACTGGGGTCCGAAGAAAAGGAAAGAAATCAATTTCGCATGATTCAAGCCTTTATCTTATGGCGATTTTTGCTCCCATGTTGCATTAGTATCTTATGGGGAGTTGGTTGATTACTACTATTTTGGAGATTGTGAGTTTTGTGCTTGATAATTAGCACCCGTTTTAATTTTGAGCAAGAAGTTGGATGTTGCCGCATGGTTCTGTTTAGGTACTAGCTTGATCACTTGTACCTCCACTTTACCATATATGTTTTGCCTCTTCTTACCCATACCTCACATTTCCATATATTTACCTCCACATGTGTCATGGTCATTAGTTTGGTTGGAATGCATATGTACGGTCATAGAGATTACTTTCATATTATATTGCAGGCATGTTCTTATAGGTCGTAGTTAGGTGAGAGTCTCTACAAAATGAATTCTTTATATCCTCTTATATATTCACCTGTGCTTATGTGTGATATGAGCGACCCGTGAGAGTCCAATTTGATAAGTCTCTATAGTTGACGGTTGAACAGTTTTTAACGACTTCGTAATTCGTTTGCATGATTCACATTGCTAATTGATTGTTGGTTATTGCATTAAAATGGTTTAGGCTTTACAGTTTGCAATTCGCTCTGAGATTGAACTCGTTCCATTAGGTTTTAGGATCGAGTCTTGTTCTTGCTTGGGGACAAGCAAGGGTTTGGTTTGGGGAAGTTTGATGCGTGTCATTTATATGATGTTTTCTACCTCATTTTACACGCATTTCAGAGCTCATTTGTGTAGTTTAAGCTACCATTTCCCCTATTTTCGTCTACTTTCGTGTTTTTGTACATTATTGCAGAAATGTGAAGAATTCGGCGGAAATCAAGCTAGATCCGTCCCCAAGTATCTTGCATTGCATTTGACGTGAAGTTTTCACTTAAGGAACGAGCTTGGTGCGCATTTCAAGGCCCAAAAGACAAATCCACGAGAAGTTAAAAGCGGATTACCAGCTAAAGGAGTCGATCGACTGGCCCCCCTTAGTCGATCGACCAACCCACGACTACAGAAGCTACTGTACACTGAAGAGCAGTCGATCAACCGGTTACTATAGTCGATCGACCAAGCCGCTACTCAGACGTGAAGATATAGAACGAGTTTTTCCAAAGCCCAAAGCGATATTAGGTTTAGTAATTATGTTACGTATACTTTCTATATAACGTAACCTAGTTTACAGATACAATCATCCAGTGACATTAAGTTTTACATCAGTTTTACATTCAGTTTTCGTTAGCTTTATTAATTAGGGTTCGAGGATTATTTCGGTATTGAATTCAATTCACTTGGATAATTCGGCTTTGTTCTTTTCCTTCGCAATTCACACGGTACCCTCTGGTTTTGTTCAGTTATTTTGCTTTCGTTCATAGTTATAGAATTGCTAGATCAGTTTCCCAAGCCGAATTGCCATCTTATGTTAATTGTTTATTTTACCGTATTAATCATGAATTCTTTAGTTTATTTAGCCAATCTTATTGTTGTTATCATTCTTAGTATGAGTAGCTAATTTATTCGTGCTAGGATGTAGGGGAATTATAGTGTAGGCGGCGTAGAATTAACATGGACTGAAATCGCGTGTCAGTCGATCGACTGCCATACCTGGTCGATCGACTGACCACGTGAGGTGTTACCTTCGTTTTAATTGTTTTAATTCTTTATTCGACGAATCGAGTGCACACGACTAGTTGAATGTTTAGGAGTTGACTGACCCGTTAGATCGAGAGATAGGGACAGTTGTTAGATCACCAATTAAAATGACTAAACTATGCTGAGATCGAAAGATAGGTAAAGTTTAGATTATTAGTCACTTTTCAGGACGAGAGTCAGTATTAGTGATATTAGGGACTTATAGCGAGATCGAAAGATGCTATCTGTTAAGAGTGGACCGAGAGGACCTCTTGTTTTCCCGCCTCATGTGTTTGACTTAGACCGACTTAGTTTTCTTTGCTTAGAAACTATAGTGAACCGACCATCCTAGAACCCTTCTTTTATCTGTTTTTATTCGTTTATTTAGTTTATTGTCTTTTATTGCCTTTAGCTATAGACCAAATCAATTCAACCCCCACATTCGTTACCTTAGGCTAAATTAGACAATTATTAATTACATTCGCCTCCTTGTGGTTCGACCCTGTTACCACTAGCCTAGGTTAGTTTTAATAGGAATTATAAATTTATTTTTGGTACTCACAACGACGGGTATCAATCTACAAAAACGAATAGCCACTTCCCTCATTTAAGTGGCGGAAATTATCTACAGGAGAAGCAATTCAAGGGTACACATTCCATCATAGATACGGTTTCTTCAAACTACTAAGCCTAGAAGGATACCAATAAATCACCTCCAAGTTGTGTCAAGCTAGGGTACCTTTGTCCTCAATTTTTAAATGCTTTTGTCAAAAGTATACTCCCTATGGTGTTAAAAACACTGGAGGATCACGGAATTCCCCTTCTTGCCTAGACAAGAAGAAGGGCCGTCCCCTCTCTACCATGCACAAAAGTTGATACGATGGAAAAGGGATCAATAGAACTTTGAGTTTCATGTGGGAGTTTGCTTTTTGTTGTTTTTCCCCCCAATTTCTTGTGGCATTTGACATTTGAGAACACTTTCTTTTTGCCATTTCTTTTTATGTTTGGCATTTCAATACTTGACAACTTTCAACTTTTTGCATTTTCTTTTGAACATTTTCAAAGTCACCCCATTTATAGGGAGGGTGCTTATTTTTGAAGATTTAGGAGTCTATTTTTGCTCCTCTTTTCATTTGATGCAATTTGCAAACTTTTTCACTTTTCATTTCATTTCTTGAACTCAAATTTGAACAATTTTTGTGCCCATTCCCTTTTTGATGACAAAATTGTGGTAGAACATGGATGATGGTTGCATGGTTTCAAGGGTCACCTTGGAATAAACGGTAGCCAAGGAGTTATAACACCACAAGGTACTCTTGACTAGGCCTTAATACATGGGTCAAAGGATACTAGCGTGACACATCCTAGGGTGTTTTACAAGTACTCTAACAAGCAAAGTCTTAAGAAGAAAAAGTATCCACAAGGGCCTATTTACACTTGTCAAGCTTCCCAAATAGATGCTTTGATGTGAACATTATTTTTGCACATTTAGTCCCCCAATTGAACCCATTTTGCATATTAATATAACATTCCATAGCCATTTTATCCGTCAAATGCTTTCTATTTTGCTTTCCTAGTGCATTTCGTATGTTTTGTAGGAAAGAAGATAATAAGGCGGAAATTCCCGTCTTTCGCGCACATTTGGAAGCTTATTGATGATATTAGATGGACTAGTATGAAGAGGAGGCAAGAATGATGACCAAGAATGTAGGAATAAAGAGTATATAGAAGGATCATAGGGTTAAAAGTAAGAATGACGAGAGGGAAGGCATTACAAGAAGAAATTGCTCGAAACCCAAACCAAGATTTGCTCCTTTGGCTCTGAAAATATGCTATATGGAACGGCGTCGAAAAAACAAGTGATCTAGGCTTTTGAATCACTCCAATAGGAGTCCGGATGAGAAAATGACGTCCGTTTTACAATCCGAGGTCAAACAAAGAAGCTGTCCGCCAATCCGCTCGTCCCGAGACCCAATCCGCTCGTCTGCTACAGGAATCCGCTCGTCCACCCTCCAAATCCGCTCGTCTTCCCTTCTTTTTATCCGAGCATCCCGTGCTTGAATCCGCTCGTCCTCTGCTCCAACAATCTGAGCGTCCCGACCCCTTGGCCGCTCGGATTCCCTTACAGCAACTTTCGTTTTCTTCTTTCTCCATGAAAGATGCGCATATTTTTGAAAGACTAGCAAAAAGGAGACTAGCATCTTTCTTTGAGAGGAGCATTTCCCTACTCAACAATTAGCATTGTTAATTACTATTTTACCCTTGCTTAACCTAATGATGCTCTACTATATATACCCCATTTGTAATAATCAACCCATCAAGTTTTCATGAGGTTAAATCAATCCTTCTATAGATTAGATTAGGAGTAGATTAGAATAGATTACTCTTTAATCTTTCCACAAATTACACATTAATCTTTCCTTAATTATTGTTCAAGTTTATTATTCAAGTTTATTATTGGGTAATTGAAGATTATTGGGTTATTATTGGAGAATTGACAACTCTTCATCAATCAATCAAGTTTCTTCTATTATTCCTTGCTTTATTATTTGGATCATCTTAAGATGGTATAATTCTTTTACCCTTTACTCTTTATTGTTTATTTCCTCATTCTCTTATCATGTTTACACTTGTTGTGATGATTGACACCATTAATGACATGTTTACCATGATAATAAGTGAGTAGTCTCTTAACTAGTATTAGTGGGTAATTAGGGGAAACCAACATGGGATTAATCATGCTTAATATAATATGTTTTCACAATTAAATTGCTTGCTTGTTGTGATGTCAACTTTATGCACATGTTATGTTTGATGAAATGCTAAGCCTATGAATCCTTGCATTTTACCCATCTCTTACAACAAGACTTGTAAGACATAAACCAACTCAAGTCTTGTTAGACCATGCATAGAAGTTGAATAGGAGGAAAGTAAGTCGACTTGTAGGTGTTGTACAATCTAATCAATTCGGCTCCGGGACCCAACTCTTCCTATGAACCATAAGACATAAATCAACTCGGTTCCTCCACAACATTAATTGCTTGCAACTTTGTAAACATGTTTGTATGATCAACACCATGAATCCCCTAAGACCCCATGACATCCTAGTGCTTTTAGTCATTTGTTTACATTTCTTAGTTCATTGTTTGCTTTACTTTGTTACTTTCATTAGTTTAGAATACAATTACAAACCCCTGTTAGAAATCTATATCTCATTACTTAACATATTCATATATGTTTCAAATTAATTTAGTCATAAAATTAAATGTTGATCTTATGCATGCAAACAATAATAAGAATAAAGAAGAAATCATCATTCTTACATTGATATTTCGGATCAAAGGGCACAAGAGAGTTCTCCAAAATGGATGAACAAAAGGATTCAAGTATAGAATCCCTCCCAAGGAATAATACCCAAGATAACCACTTAATAAAATTAATATTATTGATACTAGAATAATATTAACTTAAATAAAATTGACCCAAAATATTTATTTTGGTCTCTTAATTTCGGTTAAGAGAAGGAGAAGGAAGAAGAATTTTTATCTCTCTAAAAACTCTAATTTTTGATGTATGAAATGAATGAATATTACTCTCTCTAATAATGTAGCGTATTAGGTAAATTATAGAGAAAAACCCATGGTTTTCTCTATGGCAAAACCGGGTAGGGGGAGGGGTGGTGATGGCCAATGCATGAGCAAGGTGTTCTTCACAAGAGGCACTAGGTATGCATGACTAGGTTTAGGAACAATGATTATGTTTTCCACTTAATTAATCAACATAATATTTATCCTAATACTCCCACTAATTCGGTCCATATAAGATAAAATGGACTCCATTTTATCTTTGTCAATTTGTCAATTTGTCACATGTCACATGTCATGTAAAATTGTTATGTATTTTTAACATATTAAAAATCAACGCATTAATAAAAATACGTCATGTACAAAATTGACTTAGTAATTCATAATTACTTGTACCAAAATAATTTACCAATTATAAATCACAACATCTTGTATTTATAATAAATAATTCATTCAAATGCAATTGTTTCCTTAAACAATAATTTCATCTAAGTAATAAAACAATTCGATCACTTAGATTGTATGTTATTTAATCAAATTATAATGAGATACGTAAATATTACTTCCAAAATCGTCCGTCAATTTTAAGTAATTTAATTAACCCGTATCGTCATACGATCAATTAAATAATCAATTAAGAGTGTTACCCTTTAGGTATGACCTAAGGGGATCAACTGATCACCACCGTCGCACGACAGTAATGTCTAACTCTAGTCGACCAATCATTACCGATATGTGTGGACCAGGTTGTGATAAAATATTACTTCCCAATTGTATTCTTAAAATGAGACTTAAACATGTGATCATCATGATCGACAGTTGTGATCGCATTATTGTCGGAGGACACATATTCCAACAATCTCCCACTTGTCCTCGACAAGTGTGCGTCACCAATTCTCTTGTCCTATTACTATCTCCCACTCAATGCAAGGTGTCTTTCAGGTCGTACTTGCAAGTGATCATATCGAGAGTGGTTTCCTCGATCTGGAGAATAACACTGATTGACCGGATTTATCTACCATAGATATCTTCCGAGCGTGGCCACGCATTTCCAGTTCATTACTCCTCGAGTGGCCCTGAGATATTGTTGTAACCCTGACAAGGGGTGGACAATTCCTATCGCACTTATTCCCTTCGATTAGCCACGGCCATCATAACCCAAAATATGCCCATTTGACCCCATTTACGAAGGTCGTAGTAACACAAATCAAAGTTAATCTGAAACTGTGCCATCTTAGGCGAACAGTCTTTAGTCAAAAGAATTGACTCATTAGAATACTATAGTAGCTCTCGCCACGACCAGGCTATATAAATTTGCCAGAACTCTATAAGCGGTCATAAGGCCCGACAAGGTGTTCCTAACAGTCTGCCTATGTGATCGACTAGTCATCACACATGACTCCATGGCACTTGAACTTGCCATCAATCGCATCACATTCTAGTCACTTCGAGACGTCACCTCATGTAAGTAACTATGGGCGAATACAATGCTAATCCGTGTTCACTTTAACGGGGTTCAATTGTCTCTACAACCCGCTTGGATGTAACAAAGTATAAGGTGAGTTAATAATAACTCAAACGACAAATGTCGACATCACGTTCAGGTAGTCAATACCATATTACAACCTTGCGATGCATATCGTAAGTGTGTAAACACTAGTCGACTGCAATAGAAGTTTAATATACCATGTGTCCATGTGTTCAAACTTCTGATATTGCATTATCCTTTATATTCATGTTATCTCTCATAGCATGAACCTTACCAAGTACACATATAGGTTCCCAACCTAGGTTTAGGTTCTTTATGTTGAAAGAACTTTCTGGTTGTTTATCACATAACCAACGAATTTGTGGTGAATGATATAACTTGCACTGATCAAGTACTCCACCCACTCACAATGCACTAGGTATATGTTTTGTAGAGTCTTGCTACAATTCTCAAGATGATTAGCCTAGCACTTCTCACAAGTCCTAGCATATTAGAAAATATTAGTTTTGAGTAACTTCTTACTTCAACTAAGTATCTTTCCAAACTTCTTATTTCTCCTTTTATCTTGAATAGCTTAGGATTTTCATAAATCCTTACACGTGTTCGAACTTCAATATGTGCAACCTCTTGACACATAACAAAGTGTTCTGTCCAACACTGAAATCGCTCATTGGTTCTCCTCGAGAATTCATGACGATTCTTCTATGGCTTGCCAATGATTCATCATGCTCTTATGCATATGATTCATTTTTGGACATGTGCATGATTATTCTAATGGCGGAAACATTAGAAACTTATAATCATGTGATCAACCATTCTTAGGTTCAATGAATGACCATGACTGCTAATGGCAATTCCATTTTCATTGACATGAATAACCTACGTTTCTCGTTGATTCGATGTGTATATATCAATACCTATCCAACATCTCATGATGTGA